>NC_056718.1:25882660-25890160 GCF_018831695.1 Puntigrus tetrazona
CAGAACACACACACACACACACACACACACACTCACACGCACACACACACACTCACACGCACAGTGACACACACACACACACACGCACACACACACAGAACACACACACACACACACACACGCACGCACGCACGCACGCACACACACACACAGAACACACACACACACACTGATATCAACACACACACAATTATAATTACAATGTTCAATTCCTCTGGTTTTTTTCCAGCAGAAGCAGAAAACAGGAACAAAGCCAGTATTTTCTCCAGAGAGCAAACCTTAGAAAATGGTGCCAAAATAATAAATTATTGTACATTTTTATAAACATGGCTGTAATTTTGTAGCTCAGTCAACAGAGTGAACGTTTGTTTAAATGGCTCTGAGATGAAAAGGTGCTGTTTTCAGAGATTCTCTACCTACTGTACAATATATTTATAAGAGCAAATAAAGGTAATCATTAAAAGACAATAAAATACAAATTGTTTGCTTTAAATCAAAATGATCAAAAAACAAAAATCTTAAAGACGCTTCAGGATTAATGTCAATGAACTTCCTAGCAGTCATCATTTGATTCAGTGCATAAATGAGCTTCAGGGGGTTTGTGGGGTTTTTGTCATTTGTCTTTGCTTTGAAAGTCAGATCATAGATGAGAGGAGAAGTGATGGAGAGATAGAGGACGGGAAAGATCTGTGAGCAGGAGCTCAATCTCACGACACCTGAAGCTCAGCGGCGCTGGACGTTTTCATGGTTTGATGGTTCAGTGGTTGGATGTGGAGGTTTAGTGTTTAGATGGTTTACAGGTTCTCTATTCCACTGTGTTTTGTGGTTGGATGCAGGGTTTAAGAAGCAGCGGTTTTGTGGTGTAGTGGTTAGATGTGGTATTTTTCTGGTTGGATGCTGTGGTTTAGATGCAGCAATTCTGTGGTTTAGTGGTTGGATGCAGAGGTTTTGTGGAAGGATGGTGTGGTTTTGTGATTGAATAGTGTGGTTTGATGGTTGGAGGCAGTGGTTTAGTGGTTGGAGGCAGTGGTTTAGTGGTTGGAGGCGGTGGTTTAGTGGTTGGATGTGGAGGTTTAGTGGTTGGATGTGGAGGTTTAGTGGTTGGATGCGTTGGTTTAGTGGTTGGATGTGGAGGTTTAGTGGTTGGATGTGGAGGTTTTGTGGAAGGATGGTGTGGTTTTGTGATTGAATAGTGTGGTTTGATGGTTGGAGGCAGTGGTTTAGTGGTTGGATGCGGTGGTTTAGTGGTTGGATGTGGAGGTTTAGTGGTTGGATGCGGTGGTTTAGTGGTTGGATGTGGAGGTTTAGTGGTTGGATGTGGAGGTTTAGTGGTTGGATGTGGAGGTTTAGTGGTTGGATGCGTTGGTTTAGTGGTTGGATGTGGAGGTTTAGTGGTTGGATGTGGAGGTTTTGTGGAAGGATGGTGTGGTTTTGTGATTGAATAGTGTGGTTTGATGGTTGGAGGCAGTGGTTTAGTGGTTGGAGGCAGTGGTTTAGTGGTTGGAGGCGGTGGTTTAGTGGTTGGATGTGGAGGTTTAGTGGTTGGATGTGGAGGTTTAGTGGTTGGATGCGTTGGTTTAGTGGTTGGATGTGGAGGTTTAGTGGTTGGATGTGGAGGTTTTGTGGAAGGATGGTGTGGTTTTGTGATTGAATAGTGTGGTTTGATGGTTGGAGGCAGTGGTTTAGTGGTTGGATGCGGTGGTTTAGTGGTTGGATGTGGAGGTTTAGTGGTTGGATGCGGTGGTTTAGTGGTTGGATGTGGAGGTTTAGTGGTTGGATGTGGAGGTTTAGTGGTTGGATGTGGAGGTTTAGTGGTTGGATGCGTTGGTTTAGTGGTTGGATGTGGAGGTTTAGTGGTTGGATGTGGAGGTTTTGTGGAAGGATGGTGTGGTTTTGTGATTGAATAGTGTGGTTTGATGGTTGGAGGCAGTGGTTTAGTGGTTGGAGGCAGTGGTTTAGTGGTTGGATGCGGTGGTTTAGTGGTTGGATGTGGAGGTTTAGTGGTTGGATGTGGAGGTTTAGTGGTTGGATGCGTTGGTTTAGTGGTTGGATGTGGAGGTTTAGTGGTTGGATGTGGAGGTTTAGTGGTTGGATGCGTTGGTTTAGTGGTTGGATGTGGAGGTTTAGTGGTTGGATGTGGAGGTTTTGTGGAAGGATGGTGTGGTTTTGTGATTGAATAGTGTGGTTTGATGGTTGGAGGCAGTGGTTTAGTGGTTGGATGCGGTGGTTTAGTGGTTGGATGTGGAGGTTTAGTGGTTGGATGCGGTGGTTTAGTGGTTGGATGTGGAGGTTTAGTGGTTGGATGTGGAGGTTTAGTGGTTGGATGCGTTGGTTTAGTGGTTGGATGCGTTGGTTTAGTGGTTGGATGTGGAGGTTTAGTGGTTGGATGTGGAGGTTTTGTGGAAGGATGGTGTGGTTTTGTGATTGAATAGTGTGGTTTGATGGTTGGAGGCAGTGGTTTAGTGGTTGGATGCGGTGGTTTAGTGGTTGGATGTGGAGGTTTAGTGGTTGGATGCGGTGGTTTAGTGGTTGGATGTGGAGGTTTAGTGGTTGGATGTGGAGGTTTAGTGGTTGGATGTGGAGGTTTAGTGGTTGGATGCGGTGGTTTAGTAGTTGGATGTGGAGGTTTAGTGGTTGGATGCGGTGGTTTAGTGGTTGGATGTGGAGGTTTAGTGGTTGGATGCGGTGGTTTAGTGGTTGGATGCGGTGGTTTAGTGGTTGAATGTGGAGGTTTAGTGGTTGGATGAGGTGGTTTGGTGGTTGAATGCGGCGGTTTAGTGGTTGGATGCAGTGGTTGGATGCGGTGGTTTAGTGGTTGGATGTGGAGGTTTAGTGGTTGGATGTGGAGGTTTAGTGGTTGGATGCGTTGGTTTAGTGGTTGGATGTGGAGGTTTAGTGGTTGGATGTGGAGGTTTAGTGGTTGGATGCGTTGGTTTAGTGGTTGGATGTGGAGGTTTAGTGGTTGGATGTGGAGGTTTTGTGGAAGGATGGTGTGGTTTTGTGATTGAATAGTGTGGTTTGATGGTTGGAGGCAGTGGTTTAGTGGTTGGATGCGGTGGTTTAGTGGTTGGATGTGGAGGTTTAGTGGTTGGATGCGGTGGTTTAGTGGTTGGATGTGGAGGTTTAGTGGTTGGATGTGGAGGTTTAGTGGTTGGATGCGTTGGTTTAGTGGTTGGATGCGTTGGTTTAGTGGTTGGATGTGGAGGTTTAGTGGTTGGATGTGGAGGTTTTGTGGAAGGATGGTGTGGTTTTGTGATTGAATAGTGTGGTTTGATGGTTGGAGGCAGTGGTTTAGTGGTTGGATGCGGTGGTTTAGTGGTTGGATGTGGAGGTTTAGTGGTTGGATGCGGTGGTTTAGTGGTTGGATGTGGAGGTTTAGTGGTTGGATGTGGAGGTTTAGTGGTTGGATGTGGAGGTTTAGTGGTTGGATGCGGTGGTTTAGTAGTTGGATGTGGAGGTTTAGTGGTTGGATGCGGTGGTTTAGTGGTTGGATGTGGAGGTTTAGTGGTTGGATGCGGTGGTTTAGTGGTTGGATGCGGTGGTTTAGTGGTTGAATGTGGAGGTTTAGTGGTTGGATGAGGTGGTTTGGTGGTTGAATGCGGCGGTTTAGTGGTTGGATGCAGTGGTTGGATGCGGTGGTTTAGTGGTTGGATGCGGTGGTTTAGTGGTTGGATGTGGAGGTTTAGTGGTTGGATGTGGAGGTTTAGTGGTTGGATGTGGAGGTTTAGTGGTTGGATGCGGAGGTTTAGTGGTTGGATGCGGAGGTTTAGTGGTTGGAGGCGGTGGTTTAGTGGTTGGAGGCGGTGGTTTAGTGGATGTGGAAGTGTTTTTGTTCTATGCAGCGTTCATGTGGTTCATTGCAGGGGTTTTGTGATTGGATGCAGTGTTTTTTTGCTGTATTTTAGCTGTTTGCTGGTTTTGTGTTCCAATGCAGTGTTTTTGTGGTTAAATGCTGTGGTTAAGTGGTTTGATGCTGTGTTTTTGTGGGTGGGTTAGTAGGTTGTAGTTTGTAGCAGTGACCCGTCAGTGACCCTCGGGCTGAGTGTGTGTTGGAGCGTGTCGTTCTGACTCATGCTGAGGGTAAAATGGCTGTTTACTGCAGTGTGTGTTACTCTTCCTTTTATAGTCCTGGTGATTTATGGGCCGTTTCTTCAGCACAGGAACAAAAGCAGGGTCCCGCGGGGCGTCCCTCGCGCTGCTGAGTGAGCAGAACCAATGCTTCAGTCTGCGTCTGTGTGTTTAAAGCCCTGCTGTTGGGTTCAAAACCACATTCGACTTCTGAGTCTGGAGTCAAATTCTGCCCAAAGGATTTGTGTAAAAAAAATATATAAAATGTGTGAAAAACGTAATCATTTTCTTGTATTGTATTAGTGTTCTAATCCTAATGAGGGTTAAATGGGTTTCTCACTGATTTTTACTGCTTAAGTTTTATTAAGATATTTCACCAGATGTTTGTCAAATTGCATGGAAAACAATTGGGGTTACTTTGATGTGCAACACAGTTGTAACTACATTTATACAGATCCAAAACATATATTTATGTGTAGAAATAAGTTACCAATTCTTCAAGCATTTTCAAATTCTGGTTAAATTGTCCTTTCCTAAAAAGCCCAATGAAAAACATATTTATTCAGCTTTCAGAAGAAATGAACCCATATGACCCTTAGTTTTGTGCTCCATATTTTATCGTATTACAATCATGTTTCTTGAGAGGAAGTTGAGGACAGGAAGTGTGTTTTAACCGTGTGATTCACACGGCTGTGTTGGTTTGGACCGCTCTCTTCTCCTGCAGCGTATAAATGCATCACGGATCAGCGGGAGCAGCTGGAGCAGACCCTGCCGCTGGTGTTGGGTCTCATCCTGGGCCTCATCATCGTCATCACCATCTCCGTTTATCACTTCCACCTCAAACTGAGCGCCTCGCAGCAGCCGCAGCTTCCTCGTGACCGCTCGCTCTACAAGAACATGTGAAGACTCTCTATGCACTCGCACCCGTCCAGACGTCTCAGTGCTCCTCCTTTCTGTCTGGGTTCTGTGTGTCCATTGTGTGGAAGCCCATTTCCACCGTAGAATTCAAAATAATTAGAAAGGTAATTGCCACTTTTTCTCAGAATTGAAAGGTATAAACTCATAAATGTGAGCAACTGGGAAAAAAAAGCCATAATTGTGAGATTAACACACAATTACCTTTTATTCCGTAGCTACGGTAAGATGTGACCCTGGAGCTGTGAAGAAAAAAATTTTTCGACAAAAACGTCAATTGTGTAATAAAGTCCTAGAATTTAAAGAAAAAAAAGTCAAAAATGTAAATTTAGAAATCGTAAAAACAAAGTGAGTTGCACGATGTAAACCTCTGAACTGAATCTGAATTGTAAACTTTAGAAACCAGAGTGAAAAGAAAGAAAGAAAAGTCAAATGCGTGATGTACACTTAGTTTTCTGAGAAAAAAAATCTATATAGTGAGCTGTAACAAGATCTGAAGAGAAAAAGAATTGTGAGTTAACATCTTGCAGTTCTTTCTCTTTATATCTCGACTGAATTTTCTTCTTATTGCGGTGGAAAAAGGTTTTCGTACAGATGTCTTGTCTAGATGTTAGATGTCCTGTAGACGCTTCTCTCATCACGTACGTCGTTTTCCACAATCACTGTAAAAATAGAGATATTTAAATCGCTTGAAGGATAAGAATAAAGTACAACTATTTATTGATAATTATTTCATGATTATTGCTTATTTTGTGATTATTGAAGATGTAATGATTTGCTAAACGTCTGTCCGTGTACTGAAGTGTGTGTGAAACGGACCGGGAGGACTTTTAGAAGATCTTTGAGGTTTTTGTTTTCCGGCTGAAAAAGGCAAAGATCCATCAGAATCAAAGACGACACGGAGATGAATGGAGAATCAATAAGAAGCGGCCGGACAGCAGTAACATCACTGGCATTAAAGATTTCCACAAATGAGCTGCGATGCTCTGAGATCGATGTCTGGAGTCTCGGGCGCCGAGGCCGTTATTGATCCCACGTCGCCGGCGCTCAATTAAAAACACGGCTTCTGCCGGCCGCTGATTTATGCTTCCATCATAAAGGCTTCTTAAAGTTCTGCTGTTGGATGTGTGCCGTGTTTCTCTGCAGCTCAGATCATTCCAGCATGTTCAGATTCCTGAATAAACCTTGGTTTTTTGTTGAACCGTTTCCTTGGTTTTATGTCATGCTTTCAAAACCGTATAGAAGCATGTTTCTTGTAAACTTACTTTAACGAAAATTTGATTCAGCTTTTTTCAAGCTAGGAATCATTTTCGGAATTGATGAAAATAATTCAAAACGTATTAGATGCTTCATTTGTTTCAAATAAACTAAATACTGATGATATTAATGACTCGTTCTCTATGGACTGAAAGACCAAACGAGTTTGAAGGAAATCACTGGGTTTTTGGGTTCTTGAAAGAAAACTGACAGCATCATAGATATTAGTTTCTTACACATCATTTATAATTTGTGTTTGAGTTCTAATTTTCATTTTCTGTTTTCATTACGATTTTAAGGCTTTTTAAAACGTTTCCATGTACAGTACTTTCAGTTTCAGAGACGCTTAAGTAACAGGATTAGTTTTAGTTTTGGTTAACTATAATAACCCTGCACACATACCGTTGATGATTATTATTTGATGTCTGAACATGTACCTAGTTTTTGGTCGCATTGATCCAATTATTTCCAGCAGGCATATTTTTTATATAATCTTTAATATCATTAAATAAATGGTAAAAGAGGCACAGTCACGAGGTCGGAGGTCATCAGGAAAGAAGCCCAGCGGGACACGTGCGTTTGTGTTTTTTTATTGAAAGCAGCTCTTAGTGACACACATGCAGGATCACCGTACAAAAGCGACGCGACAGCGGATCTGAAGAGTCCTACAGAAACACGCATTTCCAGATCATCACAGTGAGCCATGAGACACGGGTGAGACGCCACGAGGAAACACGCGAGGATTGTGCCGAATATTGCTAGAGATCGCGCGTGAGAATGAGCGTGAAAAGGCCACACTACTGAAAACCAGAACCAAACCAGCGTAGAAAACTCTGGCGCGACCTACAAACGTAGAATAAATAAATATATTCGGATTCATCTGTCTGCAATGGCCATCTTCAAAAAAACCAAATATAAACAGTAGGAAAGTCTATAATTATTGTTGTGGTTATTTTGCAGAAACTCTCAGGTTCTAGGTAATACTGCCCATTTCACCATGGTGACATCACAACAAAAATACTGCCGTTTATCAAAACTGTACAAGTAAAACTTACAATTGCTCTAAAATACATCTTCTCATTAGCGTGAGAAGACGTCTGAGACTAGCGGTGGCGGTAGTGACGCATCAGAGGGACGATGCAGGCCGGGGGCCCCGACAGCTTCAGGAACGAGTGCTGGAGCAGCTCCGGGGCCGAGGCCCTCTGAGACGGCTCTCGAACCAGCATCAGGTCCAGGAACGCCCGCAGAACCGAGGACACC
>NC_056718.1:25895160-25905160 GCF_018831695.1 Puntigrus tetrazona
GTTTGTTTAATAAACAGATGAAGTTCATCCAGCAGGCTGATATCAGCTAAACTTTCTGTGGTTTATTACATGCAGCAGAAAGTAAATCATTTTACACACAATTAAATAATTAGACACAAAACATTGATCTGAGTTTAAATATTTTACTAATTTAAGCCGCAAGATGAAGTGATACGTATAAATACAAGATGACTCGTAGTCCCCGGAGGAGCCGCTGTTATTAGTTTTACTGGTTATTATCTGGGAATAACTAACCTTGTGGTGACTGACCAATCAGAATCAAGTATTCCACAAAGCCTTGTAATGTTAGTTAAAGCATTACTAATGGGACCTTATTGTAGTTTTAACAAAATAAAAATAAAAATTGAGTAATAATGAAAAAAATAACAATAGATAGGATTATTTAAAAAACAGCTAAGAAGATCCCATAAAAGCTTTTTTTAATGTTAAAATCACCGTAACAAGCTGAACAGAAATATAAAAGACATTAACATTCAATAAATGGTCTGATCTAATAAATCAACAACATACACACAAGTAGTTCTTCTGTTATGTGCTGTAGATTAATAAATGAGTCTGTATCTGAACACCTCCAGACTCTCCATTAATACAAACAGCTCAGTGTTCATCTAATCTATCAGGAGACTCATTACAGGCTGCTGATTAAAAACACGGCACTCTTTGAACAGCCCACACGCTCTGACACAGATCACAGGAACCACACCACAAACACATCTCCACCCAACTCCATCTGACTCTTAACTGACTCCATCTGACTCAAACAACTCCACCCTACTCCATGTGACTCCAATCAACTCCACCCAACTCCATCTGACTCTTAACTGACTCCATCTGACTCAAACAACTCCACCCAACTCCATCTGACTCTTAACTGACTCCATCTGACTCAACCAACTCCACCTTTCTCCATGTGACTCCAATCAACTCCACCCAACTCCATCTGACTCCAATCAACTCCACCCAACTCCATCTGACTCATACAACTCCACCCAACTCCATCTGACTCAACCAACTCCACCCAACTCCATGTGACTCATACAACTCCACCCAACTCCATCTGACTCAACCAACTCCACCCAACTCCATCTGACTCCAATCAACTCCACCCAACTCCATCTGACTCCAATCAACTCCACCCAACTCCATCTGACTCATACAACTCCACCCAACTCCATCTGACTCAACCAACTCCACCCAACTCCATGTGACTCATACAACTCCACCCAACTCCATCTGACTCAACCAACTCCACCCAACTCCATCTGACTCAACCAACTCCACCCAACTTCATCTGACTCCAACCAACTCCACCCAACTCCATCTGACTCTTAACTGACTCCATCTGACTCAAACAACTCCACCCAACTCCATCTGACTCAACCAACTCCACCCAACTCCATCTGACTCAACCAACTCCACCCTACTCCATGTGACTCCAATCAACTCCACCCAACTCCATCTGACTCATACAAATCCACCCAACTCCATCTGACTCCAATCAACTCCACCCAACTCCATCTGACTCATACAACTCCACCCAACTCCATCTGACTCCAATCAACTCCATCTGACTCAACCAACTCCACCCTACTCCATGTGACTCCAATCAACTCCACCCAACTCCATCTGACTCATACAACTCCACCCAACTCCATCTGACTCCAATCAACTCCACCCAACTCCATCTGACTCATACAACTCCACCCAACTCCATCTGACTCAACCAACTCCACCCAACTCCATGTGACTCATACAACTCCACCCAACTCCATCTGACTCAACCAACTCCACCCAACTCCATCTGACTCAACCAACTCCATCTGACTCCAACCAACTCCACCCAACTCCATCTGACTCATACAACTCCACCCAACTCCATCTGACTCATACAACTCCACCCAACTCCATCTGACTCAACCAACTCCACCCAACTCCATGTGACTCATACAACTCCACCCAACTCCATCTGACTCAACCAACTCCACCCAACTCCATCTGACTCAACCAACTCCATCTGACTCCAACCAACTCCACCCAACTCCATCTGACTCCAATCAACTCCACCCAACTCCATCTGACTCAACCAACTCCACCCAACTCCATGTGACTCCATCCAACTCAATCTGACTCCAACCCACTCCAACTGACTCCATCTATCTCCATCCGACTTCATCTCACTCCATCCTACTCAATGTCTGTCCACGTGACTCTATCTGACTTATCAATCAATCAATAACTTTTATTGATTTACAATACAGATTGTATGACTTATGGTTCATGTGATCAGATATGATCATTATTTCTTCATCAGACTTAATGGGTCTGGATCTGGATAATCCTGGTGACTGATTTAAACTTAAACCAGACTAATCCTTAAACGTGCTTCAGTTCCTTATCAAGGCAACATTTCTAATTTCAAAAGTATAAATCTCTTCTAATGTCTGAGTTTGTGTTTAGATACAATATCAAAATGTATTAATAGGAAACATTTAGAATGTGAACCCTGTCCCACCTTTGGCTTGTTTTCTTCTAATAATCTCTGCATTATTCGTATTATCTTGTATCTCTTATTAATGTTGTAATGTTGATTAATTGGTTGTATTTTGGATTAGTATTTAATGTAAGCCAGTGTCAAACGTGTCACACTGTGGTGAGGATTTAAAGGCGAAATATTTCATGAATACAGAGACTCAAAATATGAAATTAAACAAAAAAATAGTGCCGTCTAATGATTAATTGCGATTAATCATATACGAAAAAAATACATAATATATGAATGAGTACTGTGTATACTGTGTATGTACATATAAAATCACACACATGCAGCTTATATTTTGAAAATATTTACGTGCATACATTTATATTCATATTATTTATATTATATAAAAATATAATTAACATATAAACATTACATATACATGCAAGTGTTTGTAATTATATATACATAATGATTATACACAGTAAAAACACACATATATTATGTAAACAAAAACTTTATTTTTAAATGACAGCGCCACAAAAATACAATGAAATTAGTCAAAATAATTCTAGTTAACCCTTAGATGGAATATGATCATATGACCCACTCAGGATGCTGCCTAAGAAGGGATCTATGTAGACACGAGCGTCTCTATTAGCGTCTCAAACAGGACAGAAATAAAGCGCATGAGAAACAGAAGCTGTGGAGGGATGGAAGCGTGTCGTGCCGGCGGGTCACGCGTGTCTCTGAAAGCGTGCAATTACAGTCCAACACCGCGCAACACCGAGCTGACGAACAACGCCAATTACTGTAATTACGCAGAGGCTTCGAGAGCAGAGGCAGCGTTTAAAACAAACTCCACCGCAAACTTTCACAATAATAATTCATCACTAGAGTATTGTCTCCAGCAGATAACGCTGCACACAAACCGATGCATAAATCAGCTGCAGGAGTGTAATATTACTCTCAGTTTCAAAAGTGACAATGAAGCGTGTTAAACGTGTTCACTAGTAATGAGACCACAACACGTCATCGAGTCAAATCACCTTGATTTATAAAGCCATTTTAACTCTACAGATCAAAGCAGCTCTACAGTAAATATACAGAAAAATAATAACGCAAATAGTGACGTCATTGTCCAGCTCAGGTCAAACATGAAGCCTCACTCAACTATTCTCCGTCTCACTTGGACCTCGGTGTACTTTGAATCAAAAGATCAGATGAACGCATGAAGGAATGATGAACTCTGATTCTGATTGGCCGATGGGCTCTTACCTGGTGTGAGTGACGATGTCCGTCAAGGCCCCGCCCTCTAGGAACTCCATCACCACCCAGAGTTCATCCCCGACCAGGTAACTGTTGTACATGTCCACCACGTTCTCGTGATGGTAGTCTCTCATGATGACCACCTGCAAGCAGATGGGAAAGCTCTCAAAGATCATCTCTGCTTCAGCATGAATGAGTAGATAATAAAAGTGTCCTGGTTTATGATCTGGATTCATAGAATTACCTAAAAAGATTACAGTCACAATGAAATACAGGCAAACCAAAATGCATTCAGACACTTTCAACATTTCTCACACAATATCACAATTTATGTTGATGAAATGTGTCAAGAACTTAAACTGTGAGGAGTTAAACAAACTCATCTTGATAATGTCAGACACATTTGATGGAACGGTGTTGGGCTGAATAGCTGTCAGATGTTAAATATAAGAACACAATTAGAAAATGCTATTTAGTGGACCATCAAGCAATGCTTCACTGTGTTCAGTCTGTGGTTTGAAAAAGATCCCGTTAGCAATTAAAGGAAAACATGCTCCGGTCAAAGTGTCGAAATTTTACTGCAATTGTTTTCTTTACTTTACTGTCTTCAATTTCATGAATGCACTCGCTAGCTACTTGCTGTATGGATGATTTTTGGTTCTACTGTAAAATCACAAAGATTTCTGTCTATCCAGCCTTTTCTTGCAGTAAAACCCGGTCACTGCATGTTGTTACACGATAGAGTTATTTATATAATGAACTTTGCGTTGGTGGACCCGGATCTTTCTTCAGTGGTTAGTTCACCTCATTAAAGAGTAGCTCGCGCCGCTGCTGTTTCCTCAGGTCCATCTTCTTCACGGCCACCTGTTTGCCGCTGTGCTTCTCGGTGGCGATGCACACGATGCCCGTGGATCCCTCGCCGATCTTCAGGAAGTTGTCCAGGTACTCGCGGGGGTCTCCCGGGTTGACCACCAGCTGCAGCGCCGCCCGGAACTGTTCGTGAGAAACCCTGCAAGGCGGCTGCTCGGAGGCCGAGCCCCAGCTGGGCGGTGGATAGGCCCCGGGGCCCGGGGTGAAGGGCGAGGAGGGCTGCGAGTGCGCTCCCTGCGGGGTGTAGGGAGGACTGGGCTGTGCCGGCCGGTAGTGGTACTGGAGACCCGCCGGGTAACCGGGCTTGCCGTGGCTCTGAGGTAGTTTGAGGGGAACGCGCTGATACGTCTCGGGCCCCGGCCCCTGTGGGCTCCCCTCACGGGCCCCGCGCTCATACTCGCCCTGTTCCGTTCAAACACAAAACATCACGGGCTCATTAGGGCTGGGTATCACTTTCATTTGAGTCAAATATTTCAATATCAAACACATTCTGTGTGTTTTTTTTGAAAACATTGAATTTCGGATGAATACCAATAAACATAAACACTAGAGTCAATTAAGAGCTGTTTAATAAATCAGCACCATTCTGGATGAACTGAGCTTTTTGTAATGGAGGTTGTTCTCTCAATTCTGATGAATATTTATTAAAAAACTACACTGCAAAAAAATCATTCTTCATTCATTCATTTTTTTCTCTATAAATATGTCAAAATTCTTGAATCCAGATGAATTCCTGTAAAAGTTCAAATATTATGTTTTGTTTTCTGTAAAACAAGTTTACTCCATTGGCAGATGTTTTTGTTTGTTTTAAGCAAAAACTAACAAAATTCTGAAAAAATTCAATCTCAATCTTAAATCATTTCAAAGTAAATGCATCTTGATTCAAGAATGTTAGATGTTTGCACGTAAGAAAATTGCATGAAATTTATAAATGACTCAAGACTTGATCACAGGATGAATCAGTGTTTTTGAATGAATCTCTTGAGTGAATGATTTAAAGGCAAATACATTGTTAACAGTTCCTGTCCGTCAGCTAAAAAAGAAAGATGTTCACACAGACTAGATCCTAAAACAGATCTCATGATAATCACAGCACAGAAAACACACACGAATGAATGCTTTCAACTCTCTGTCTTGTAAATAAAAGAACACCAGCCATTATCCAAATGACAATAAACCCTGCGTTCATCTGCTCAGACCCTGACGTGACGCTAAGCACTTTCCACACCAAAGACGGTATTCACTAATATAATATTCACAGAATCTAAATCAGAAGAACTCAGTCAAATAATAATAATATTTCTTTTAGAACATTGAAGCGCACTTTTTATTGTAGTAAGCGCTGCTTTATTCAAAGCATGGTGTGTGTGGCGTCACGACGGATCTGACTCTCGTCTGCAGGGTCACGGCGGGCGGTAGATTGAATTATTCCCACCACGCCCCGAACACGAGAAGATGACACGACACGGACCGTCATCTGAGCGCCGGCTGTGATTACGCCGGTGGACTCGTTTAATCAATCATCCCGGAGAGGCTGTTTATGGGCCGGAGAAAGTCCCGAGACCCCCTCTCCCACCCGGCACCGCTGGCTGATCCATGTTCGTTAAATGCACATTAATCTGAATTTGGCAGCGTAATCAACAACCCAACTGGAGTGTGAAATTGAATTCTGTGCTGGAACACGCCGCCGCGGCTTTTATGCAAGGACTGCAGAAAAGGAAGGTGCCACAACATCAGTTCATCACAATGAGCGCGAGCGTGCCCGAGTTCCCAAGTCCCCGAGCTGGGGCCCTTTCACGGCCCCTGATTCCCAGCAGCGCCCACAAAACGCTGGGCTCGCTGAAAGTGACCGAGTCGAGGTGAATGAGAAAGAAAGAGGTTCATTATGACACCGCTGAGCCGAGACTGATGGGAGTTCGGCTTGAATCACAGCCAAATGGCACACACACGTACACACACACACACACACACACACACACACACACACACACACACACACACACACACACACACACACACACACACACACACACACACACACACACACACACACACACACACACACACACACACACACACACACACTCACACACACACACACACACACACACTCACTCACACACACACTCACTCACACACACACACACGCACGCACACACACACACACACACACACACACACTCACACACACACACTGCTCAGTACAGTTGACATACAGTACAACACCGCTGCGTACATCAACCATACCGCCAGAAACAGCTCGTATTTCACTCCAAACATCAAAAGTGTCCAGTTTGTGGGAACAGTATTTTGAACAGTACTCAGTTTTTAAGGGGGTGGATTATGTTTCTGTATATGAAGGAGTTATTCAGTGTCCTAAGGCACTTATAACTCAAAGCGCCTGCCATGTTAATGACCTCCTTGATGATGAATGTTTATTTTTAATGTTGAATATTTATTAGGCACTTTTGCCTCCACAATATATTTAAATAAAAATCTGTTTTAGTATAAAAGTTGCTTTTGGAGATGAAAATGTGTGATAAAATAAGAAGGAAAAAACGATTGCTTCTTTCTTCTGATTCTTCACTAAATTCACCCGATGTTGGTAATGGTTGGAATAAATAGAAAAATTAAATACAACTTAATGTTGCTGAAAGTTATTTTACTTTCATTGGTATAATATTATAGCTTTTACTAATTACTTTTGCCAGTTGTATTATTAATTATCTACTTTTGACTTTTGAGTTTTAGTCATTTTGTTTGTGAATTTCTGAAAAATTTTAGCAGGCAACTAGCTGACATGAAAATAGTTTTTTATTTTATTTTAGACAGTGTTTATTTTCTGTGATGTTTACTTATGTTTCTAATGAATATATTTTTCGTGTAGTTTTAGTAACCTATAATAACCCTGATGTATTGAGGGGTTCTCGAGGAAGAGTCTTACAGTAGTCCTGAAATATCTATGAATTGAAATGACAAGAGCGCCTCAGAGTTCAGAGCTCAATGAAGGTCTGCGATGAGCCGCTGTTATCGGGGAGATGCTACGCTTCCGTTAATTGATTCCTGCGCTGCTCTCATGAGTAATTCTGTGTCTCCGGCCGCCGCGCTCTCTTCACGGGTGAGTAGATTAAGAACTGACACCAGATCCATCACGGAGCCGGTGCTGCGGAGCGACCTGCCAGATAATACGCCCTACACGGCCCGCGGGTGAGCGGAGGACAGCCTTTAGCTCAGCTTCCAGTGGGAACAATGCAGCATTTGCACAGGAACTCAATGCAAAAACACACTGGGTGAACTCAGTTCATGCGGTTTGAAACAAAATGTTATTCAGAGAGGACAAATGAGTCAGAAGTCAGCCAAAAAAAAAACGAACTCTGCGTTTTCGCAGAAAATAGTAAAATCTGTAGCAGGGCGAGTGTGCATGTTGTTGCACTTTTGCATTTTTATTCCGAATTTTTAGAGTCAGAAGATGTTCAACGGATCTCCAACCCAATGATCTCTGAGCAGATAAACTTCATTCACTCTACAATTAATCCAGAACACGGCAGCAGAATTCATTTTTAATGAGCCAAAAAACTCACACCTCTGTTTATTCATTTTCACCGACTACTAATATCTGCTTGCAGAAAATTCAAGGCATTGATGTTTGTCTACAAAACCACCTCTGGCTCCGCTCTCCTAAACTCATTACTTCAGATTTCTGTGTCTCTAGAAGCTTGTGTTCTTCAAGTGATCGTGGCTTTATTGTTCATCCCAAAGAGACACAAAATCACTTTCAGAGACTTTTTCATTAAATGTTCTCTTCTGGTGAAAGGACCCGCCCGACTCAATCTCAGCCGTCTTCAAGAATCGGCTAAAAACACATCTCTTCCATCTTTGTTTGACCCTATAACTCTTTCACTCTCTATTCTAATTCTATTCTTTAAAAAAACACATCCCCCACATAATAAAAAAACGTAATATGTGCACCATGTAAAGCTAACTGAGGTTTGTCATAGCACTAGCAGATCATTGCTCTTTTGTTGATTTCAATTGCTTCCATTTCTTCATTTCTAAGTTACTTTGGATAAATGACTAGATGTAATGTAAATGCACTGGCCCATTTTGACACGATGCCCCTGCCGGACAATAAAATCCAAACCCTTTACCTTGCCCATGACGAGTGAGGACGTGTTCTCGGACAGTCTTGGGTACGTGTAGGAGCTGTAGGGCCCCTGCGGAGCCGCTCTGAACGCGCTGATGCCGTAGGGCAGGCTGGGCTCCTGCAGGCCCGACCCCGAGCGCGAGCGCTGACGAATGGCCGGCTGGGGGCTCGTCTGACCGATGTACGAGGACTTGGGCCTCTTGTCGTATTCGTCTCTCAATCCCGCTCCGTACCCCCAGTCTCCGTCGGGGTAGCTCATCTGCTCGCTGTGGATGGAGACACGCGACGGCGTTCCCAGCGGATGCTCCCGGTAGTCCTGGCTGGATCCCCCCAGAGAGGCGCGGTAGTATTCCCTGCGGCCGCCCATGGCCATCTCATCGCTGGACAGCCGCATCTTGCTCTCCAGGTAGGCGTGGTAGTCGGGCGGCATTTTGGCGTAGTCGGAGGACTTCTGCGGCATGGCGTCAGGATAGAAAGGGCTGCGAATGGGATGGCCGTTCTGTCTGAGAGAGAAGCGGTAGTGCCGCCCGACTGCCCAGTCGCCATCGTGGACGGCTCGCTCACGGTACGCCTCTAGAGAGAAGTCTTTACTACTGTCCAGGTCGCATGAGAAGCGGCCGTAATAGTGTCCGAAGCCGTTCTCCTCGGGTCCGCCGGCGTTGGACGTGGAAGCAGATGCTGGTTTGCTCCCGCCGGGCTGATGGGCTCCCGGCGGACTCTCTTTCCTCAGAGAGTTGGAGCGGGTGACGGAGATGCTGTCAAACTCCTCCAGCAGGCCGTTGATGGAGGCGTCCTTCGGCGGCTGGCTCCCGCGGACGATGGTCTGCAAAGACAAGGCAGGAGAGTCTGTGAGAGCCACAAAGACCAACGAAAAGCTCCAGGACTCAGCGAACAGTGCTGGCCAAATTCATTAGAACACTAGTATTTTCAACTGCTAAAAAATGGTTTGAAGTACTGTGACAGTAGAAAATATCAGCGGGCATTTCCATTTTGCCATTACATGTAATAATAAAGTGACATTTTTGAGATCTGATCTGATCATCATCAGTCTGTCTGGAATGACATGAAGAAACAACAAACTGAGACAAACTCCATCCAGTACCTTCAAGATGCTCCAATAAACCTACCTGTAAAGCTACTGTTCGAAGGCACTTGTGTAAAAATGGTGTAAAGTGAGGATTCTGCCAAAAAATAATGTCATAAATTACCAATTAACTAAA
>NC_056718.1:25912660-25920160 GCF_018831695.1 Puntigrus tetrazona
TAGCGTGATATTCACTTTTCTAGTAAAACCTCCTGAAGGTTCAACACAAGATCCGCGTGAGGGTCAGAGTACAGGACCTGATTGAAAGCGCTCGGAGGATTCTCTGCACCTGAGAGTGTTTACGGCTGGCAGGCTTCGGCCGGGTCCTGTCCGTCGCTCTCGGCCCGTCTCGACCGCTGATCATCGGGATCTAACCTGTGTTTCACTTCTGTTGAGTTTCATCTTCTTTTAGCAGCGGCTCTAAACACAGCACGCGTGTCCCTGGAGCACAGACAGTACATCGCATGGGTTTTCTTTTAGGCCAAAAATCATTAGGATCTTAAGTAAAGATCATGTTCCATGAAGACCTTTGGTAAATGTCCTACTGTAAATATATCAAGACTTCACTTTTTATTAGTAATATGCATTGCTTCATTTAAACAACATTAGACTAAAATGTTTGGGGGTAAAAGGTTGCAACCAATTCTAGCACCATTTAATAAAAATATATAAAAATGTGTCAACTAAAATTGTTTATTTAGATGTAGCTCAAATAAGTTGATCGCAACCACTTACCTTAAAAACATTTAGTAAATTCAATGAATGACGTTTTTTAAGTGAACTTAATTTTCTCAATATTTAGATTTTCTAATAATTGTATTACTCTATCCTAACAAACCAGACATCAATGGAAAGATTATTTATTCAGCTTATAGATGAAGTATAAAAATGAACTGGTTTTGTGCTCCAGGGCCACACATGACTTTTTTCCAGCTCCGTAATCCACTCCGAACATCAGAATGTTTCCTTCACAGCGAGGGGTTATCAGCCAGCGGTTTCTTGCTCAATACTCTTGAGGAGTGCCCGACCTCGCCGCCGCTCTCGAACCTTTCGGCCTCACAACGCACCACGTGAGCGGAAGATTGATCGGCAGGCTCTTCTTGACTCCAGCGCCTCTCCAGACACAGAGACGTGACATCTGCGTTCATCGCTTCTTTAACACACTGACAGCGGCGCTCAAGACAGGGAAAGTCCAGCGGAATAAACGCAGCACATGAGCCGTCCGCTGCCCGTTCGGACGAACACATGCAGAACGCCCAGCTGCTGAGTCTTATAAAGCAGGGGCGATGTTACTGACACACACGGCCTGCCAATAAGGCAAAGCAAGCGTTTCTAAAAATACACCCGACTAAACCCCAGTGAATCATGCAGTGACCCGGCGGGTGAAGCGGTCCACCTGACAGCTGACCAGAGAGAGTCACACGGACACAAGCCACACCGGACCAGAAACAGAGTCCTGGAGACAAGGAAAAATGACTGAAAAAACTCGGATTGGGGGATTCAAATCATGCAATCTGGCAACCACCGCCATGAGCTGCTGGAGACTTGTTAAACTAATTGAAAGTGTTTCCCGTACACACCACCACTGGGACGTCAACAAACTGAGTAAACAGATATCAGCAGAACTACTGAAACACAGCCGAGTTTCACTCATTCTCTCATTCTGCTGTGTATCAGCTGCTTTAAAAGAGTCTGTATTCTATAAAAGCTCTATAGAAAAGTGACTTCATTTGACATTACAGGTCAAAATTATCCAGGAAGATTTTACTGCAAACATAAAACATTTTTGATTAGTGATATTCATTGCGAAGAACTTCATTTGAACAACTTTAAAGAAGATTTTCTCAATATTTAGATTTTTTTGCTCCCTCAGATTCCAGATTTTCTAATAGTTTTCTCAGACAAATATTGACTGATCCTAACAATCAATAACTCTTTTATTTATATAGCGCTTTTAACAATACAGATTATATCGAAGCATTGAACAATATGTCAAATATGAGAATAGAGTGATAGTGATGTATAATGACCATTTTCATCTTTGTATTAAATGCAGAGTCTCTGTAGTCAATCAACGTTAATCACTAGACATGAAGTGGCGGCAGATCATTTTCCTATCTAGCACCTAAACTCTGGAACAATCTCCCTAACTCTGTTCAGGAGGCAGACACACTCTGTCAGTTTAAATCTAGATTAAAGACACATCTCTTATCCTAACTTACACATTACACACTAATACACTTTTATTACTCAAATCCGTTAGGCTGCATTAATCAGATCAGCCGGAACCGAGAACACTCCTCATAAAACACGATGTACTCATTAAATTGTAAAAAAGAATGGCGTCTACACTAATATTAGTTTGTTTCTTTCTTATTCTGTTTCTGAGTTTGTATCCAGACTAGATGGTGGATCAGCACCCAGAGATGACCTTCATCAGAGACCAGAACACCTAGATGATCCCCGTGGGGCACTTCATTTCTAGGAATTATGGTCGGTTTGATTACAGAGACCGTCTCAGGATCTCATCATTATAAATCCCTATCACTCTATTCTCCTCTTTTCCACCGGTCAGTGCTTTGATACAATCTGGGTTGTTAAAAGCGCTATATAAATAAAAGTGATTGATTGATTTATGCAAGACACGCTTTCTTTATGTATACAGCACTGGTCTCAAACTCAATTCCTGTAGGGCCACAGTTCAGCTCCAGCCAGCTCCACGTTTCTAGTGATCCTGAAGACCTTGATCAGCTGGATCAGGTGTGTTTGATCAGGGTTAGAGCTAAACTGTGCAGTTAGAGACCAATGGTAGACAGTATATGCACGCACTCTATGTTTCAATGGGAGACATTGTAAACTGTCTCTGAGGTTACAATTATAAATACTACTAATATAAACTTGTATTTTGTGTATTTTATGCATCAGTATTTTTAGCAAATACTGTCAACAGAAACAAAACATATTTTTACCATAAAATGCTGTATAAATCAGTGTAAATGAAATATGGACAAACCTTCAAAATATACAGAGAAATAAAACTAAAGTTTGGTGTTTGTAAGAGATAACATAAGATAACAAATCGACAGACACAAATATATAAAGTACAATAAAATAAACACGTAAATGTAGATTTGGTAAAGAGTAAAGAGCAGTTTTTCTTTCCACTGTGCTGAAAGAAAAGACGTGATATGGAATCTTTTTTTTGTCTGAAATTAAAACACTCCTGGTGTAATTTACCTTCAAATAAATAGTTTTCAATGCAGTTAGATCATCATGCTGATAACATCAGAATAAAAAATTAAGTATTGTATCTGAAATGACAGGAAAACGTCCTGCTAATATTTCACCGAAATACAACCCGAATTCCAGAAATTCTTCTTCTTCTCTTCTTCTATTCAGATAACATAAAAACTAAAAGACTTAAAAAATCACAAGAACAATATTTTACTCAAAATAGAACATAGAGAACATAATAAATGTTTAAATTTTACTTATGTATCCACTAAATGAACGCTTGATGCCTGCTAAAGGTCTCAAAATAGTCGGCGTGGGGGACACAATGGGATAAAAAGGCTAGAAATTATGAACAGTTTCAGCTGGGAGAACATCTATCAACTAATTAAGTGAATTGACATCAGGTTACGTGATTAGCTTTAAAAGAGATGTCTTCGAGAGACAGAGACTCAGAAGTAAAGATGGACAGAGGCTCTTCAATCTGTGAAAGAGTGTGTAAAAAGATACTTGAAAAACAGCGTTCCTCAACGTCATCATCTACAGGTGAAGAACATCATCTCAGAGTCAGAGAAACTGCAGGAATCTCTTTGTAAGAGACAAGGCTGAAGATCTTTGTTGGATGCTCGTGGTCTTCAGGTCTCAGAAGACACTCGTCACATGATTCTTTCAGACATTACTGGATGTCCAGGAATACTTCCAGAAACACAATCCTCCGAGACGCCTGCAGACGACAACTAAAGCTCTGTCGTGATCAAATGAAGCCATGTGTGAAGATACAGGTCTGGTGGTGTCCTGTGGGTTAAAATGGACTGTTTGAAGTGAAGAGTGTTCTGTGGAGGAGGAGATCTTCAGTGTGTTTCAGTTCAGTTCAGAAGCAGTATCTCTGATGGTATGGAGGTGTATAAGTGTATACTGTATGAGCAGCTTCATGTTCTGGAAGACACTATGAATGCTATATAAAGGTTTTAGAGCAACTTATGCTCCCCTCCGGATGACGTCTATTTCAGGGAAGGTCTTGTGTATTTCAGCAGAACAATACTAAACCACACACTGCAGATATTACAACAGCTTCGTAGTAGAAGAGTCATGAAATAAATTGATCTGCTGCAGTCCAGATCTTTCACCTACAAAGAGAAACTCTAACCTCGATGCCCAGACGTCTTCAGCTTTGAAAAGAAGATGCTACACCGTGATAAACATGACCCTGTCCCAACTAGACCTGCAGCAGACATCAGATTTGAAATGAGCTCATTTTATGCATAAAACAGTTTAAACATTTGTTATGTTCTCTGTGTTCTATTGGGAATAAAATACTGTCTCGTGTGATTTGAAAGTCTTTTAGTTTGCATTTTATTCACATTTAAAAAACGTCCCAACATTTCTGGAATTTGGATTGTAAGAACGGCATTAAATAATCCATCGTATGTCAGGAGCGTCAGGAGATATTTCTCACTCACATGTACGTCACATATATCTTATATTAAGACATGCAGCATAAACACTCCAGCACAGATGTTATGATTCATGCCAGCAGACGAGCTGTATGACATCACACAGCATTCATAAAGGCTTTATGAATCGGATCGGATCGGACCGGCTCCACGCTCGTCCATACGTCCTGAGGTCATGCACTTTTGCATCTACAGCGTCTCTCATGCATTCGGCCCCAAACACCGCAGCAAACCACAATATCAAAAACTGATTTCAAGGATCACGTGCTGCTAAACATTCAGCTTTGAAATCACTGCAATAAATTACATTTTAAGTAAAAACTTTTTCAAATATTTCAAAATTGTACAGATTTTTGGATCAAATAAATGAAGCCTTGGTGAGCAGGAAATAATTCAAAGTCTTACAGTTTAAAAAGCTTTGACTGGTAGTGTGTCATGCACTCTTGAGCAGAAGTGCATGAGGCCGAAGAGGAGCGGAAATACAGACCAAAAGAGGGAAGGAGAAAAGAAACGAGACGAGAGAGAGAGAAGCAAGGAAAGAGGGCATACTTTTCGCAACGGCGATTCAGCCAACCGGACTTTCTTGGGAGATATCTGTGAAGAGAGCAAGAGAATTAATATCCGTGTATCCCTCTTCAGAGATATCTCCTGCTGCGCCGAGGCCTCCTGCGTCCAGTGCCTTCACACACTCATCACGATCCAAACACTCAGGCTTCGTCTTGTGTGCTTCACTATCACTGTTCTTAAATGGTACACGTTCAAGATTTCAATGAATTAAACATGCTTTTTACTTTTAAAAAGTTCAAAAGGAAAAAATTATCATTTGGAATTTGATGAAAAAATAAAATAAAAAAGAATAATAATTTTAATAAATTAATACATCGATCAATGGGTGGTATTTTGGGGTTACATTTGGAGAAAATAAAATAGATTTTAACTACAAATAAAATAGAATTTGGTGGAAAATGAAACAGAATTTGTAAAAAAAAAAAAAACTAAAAATAAACTAAAAAATAAATTATGTTAAAAATAAAACAATAGAACATGGTTAAAAAATAAAATGGAATTTGTTTACATTTAAAATAGAATTAGGTTAAAAATAAAACAATTTTGAAAAAAAAAAACAGAACTTGATTTAAAATAGATAAAATGGTATTAGGTTAAAAATAAAACAAATAGCAGGAAAAGTAAAACAGAACTTTAAATGGAATTTGGAGGAAAATGAAACAGACTGTTCAAAAAAATTATGTAATTTGGTAAAAAAAAAAAAGTACTAGGGTAAAAATAAAACAGAATTTGGTTAAAAACTAAAATGAAATTTTGGGGAAAAAAAGAAGCTATCTTTAACTTCATTCTTTGTCGAGTCACATGCTGAACTGAATTAAAGTCACATAGATCTTCATATCAACAGCCCTTCGAGATCATGACTGCTGAGCTCCAAACCGTGACAGTATAGAAAAAACAGACTTATGAACGACCTGGAGTTCAGATTCTCCTTCAGTTCAGCACATGAAGACATGCAGGTGAGTGAGTGATGACAGACGCTTTATTAGAACCCTGAAGACCGGCGTAATATTGACACGTGTGTTCTGAGAGCTCCATCAGACTCTGAGAACTACTGCAGAGACACTGGACGCACACAGGAGACGAGGACGAGAGTTACGCAGCAGGACAGGACAGCAGAGAGGAGACAGAGCGGCTGAAACCCAAACACACACACATCAACACATCAGCAGAGCCGGGTTAGTGCTGGTTAAACTGGTTAAGCAGCAGTAACATGGCTCTGTCCAGCGGGTCAGTCCAGCAGCTCCCGTCTCCGGCAGGACCCCAAACAGAACCCCAGACAGAACCCTAAACAGAACCCCAAACAGGACCCCAAAAAGAACCCCAAACAGAACCCCTAACAGAACCCTAAACAGGACCGCAAACATCCTACAGCTGTGAAAAACTGATATATGTCAAATATTATTAAATATTATCAATCATTTAAACATTTTCCTACTCATTACACTACTGCATTGTTAGATGTAATAATCATTTCATTATTTCTATTTATCAGAATCTTTTATTTATTTACTTTATATTAATCTTTTACTTAATCACAATTTTATTTAAAATGTAATGATTCACTTATTCATTTAAATCTGTTTATTTTAATAACTCATTTAATCTAAACTTCATCATTTATTTATTTTAATCACATTTTATTTAATAACAATGTATATATATATATATATATATATATATATATATATTTATTTATTTATTTATTTTTCTTTGTTCAAAATAAAATGTTTATATTGATTATCGTATTTATTAAATCACATTTGTATTTATTTAAAATCTCATTTTATTTATCCATTTATTTATCTCCCTTTCATTATAAATAAAATCAATGTTTTACTGTTATCACATTTCACTGTTTATTTTAATAACATTTTACTGTTTTTGTTTTACAATTCAGACGGTACTGTTAAAGGCATTAAACAGTCTTTATCTGTCATCTTAAATCATTTTTAGTTTGCACTTAGCTCACTGTAGTGCATTCTGGGATTGGTTGCTTTGAGGAGCATGTGCGCTGCTTGATTTATATTTGGGGTTCTGGAGCAGGGCTTAAGTACTCTGATAAGTCAGTGATTAAACTGCAGAAGCGAGCCAGTGTGGGAGAACGAGAGCTGCCGGCGCAGAAAGAGAGGAGCAGGAACAGGAAGTACCTTCATGGGCGTGATGTAGGAGGGGTCCACCATGGGCTTGGGCCGGTTGGCAGTGTCGGCGAGAAGACTCTGCCATTGCTGCGGCAGACCGGTGAACTTCTGCTGCTGCGGGTCGAAGCCGGTGTGAACACGGTGCTCGAAGTTAGACGGAGCCGAGATCTCCAGACGCTTCTTCTTCTTCCCAAACATCCTGAGAACCACAGAGACATCAGCGTCATCAAAAAAACACCTCTCACACTTCTAGAACACACACCACCGCCGTCAGACACACACCTCACTGA
>NC_056718.1:25927660-25935160 GCF_018831695.1 Puntigrus tetrazona
CTCTCACACACACACACACACACACACACACACACTCTCTCTGATCACTCTCAAACACTCACACACACACACACACACACACACACACACACACTCTCTGATCACTCTCAAACACTCTCACACACACACACACACACACACACACACACACACACACACACTCTCTGATCACTCTCAAACACTCTCTCACACAGAAAGAGAAGAAGAATATATAAAGCGGAAAAAAATGCATTATGGTGACACATTAAAGAGAGTTCAGTAGAAATGCTATAGAAATGTTATTATTTTGTAGCTGACGGACTTGTAACACTGCAAAAGTAAAACGAATCTCTGTGACAGCAGAAGAACACGACTTCATTTTAACCTTGGCATGTGGTGGGGGTTTATGGGTAACAAATCCCATCAGCCCCTGCAGCAGCTCCCAACAGTGACATCACCTGATCAGGATGCGTGTGATTTACTGAAGATCATTTCCTGTCTCTCTCATCTTCATCATCATCATCATCATAGGTGCTGTGATCACTCAGTATCTGCTCTTCAGCATTCAGAACCACAAGTTTAAACCACAGTTTAACTGAATATAACCCATCTGCTGTGTGTACCTCACCCAGACCACACTCACACACACACACACACACACACACACACACACACACACACACACACACTCACACACACACACACACACACACACACACACACACACACACACACACACACACACACACACACACACACACACACACACACACACACACACACACACACACACACACACACACACACACACACACACACACACACACACACACACACACACACACACACACACACACACACACACACACACACACACACACACACACACACACACACACACACACACACACACACACACACACACACACACACACACACACACACACACACACACACACACACACACACACACACACACACACACACACACACACACACACACACACACACACACACACACACACACACACACACACACACACACACACACACACACACACACACACACACACACACACACACACACACACACACACACACACACACACACACACACACACACACACACACACACACACACACACACACACACACACACACACACACACACACACACACACACACACACACACACACACACACACACACACACACACACACACACACACACACACACACACACACACACACACACACACACACACACACACACACACACACACACACACACACACACACACACACACACACACACACACACACACACACACACACACACACACACACACACACACACACACACACACACACACACACACACACACACACACACACACACACACACACACACACTCACACACACACACACTCACACACACACTCACACACACACACACACACACTCTCACACACACACACACACACACACACACACACACACACACACACACACACACACACACACACACACACACACACACACACACACACACACACACACACACTCACACACTCGGTTTCAGGCTCAAATAAGTGTGCAGTTTTTGTAGTGTTACTTATCAAATAACTCTGATTGAATTCATTATTTTTTGGTTCCTTTTCATTTCAGAGCAACTGTTCTGAATGAAAGTGAGTAAAGCTGTGGTGTGTAACACTGACAGCTAGTGTTTGAAGCAGGTACTGCAGTCTAAATGTGTAACACTCCTCACACAGGGTTGCCAGATCATGGAAAGGTGACAGAAATGAGTAGAACTGATTTTAAATGAGTTGATGTATTCACCTTTTATACAGCTTTCAGACGGATGGTGAGGTCTATGGCTTCCACAGCTGCAACTCACTGCATTTTACACCAACTGGCAACCCGGGGTGTTCAAACACTATTGGGTGAACTGGAAGAGGGCGGAGTTACAAACAAACCAAAACAAACACATTTTAAAGCAGATCAACTGTCCAGAGCATTGCTTTTCATAAAAAGAAGTACGTGATCTGCTTCTGCTGAGTTTTGTTCTCTGTAATCACAGCAATGATCCACACTTTGTTTAACCTGCTTCAAAAGCATCATAACTCTGGCGATCAAACGCTCATGAATCACGGTGCACGGGTCTGACATCATTCACAAGCGCTCGCTAACATCTGCGTCTGCGCTTCATGCGTTCCCGTGCTGCGTGTGTGTTTAGGATTCTGAGTAATGTTTGTGAGGTTTATTACATCATCTCTAGCAGCTGATCATAAATCACTCTCTAATTACAGACAGAAGCCGCAGCATTAAAGCGTGATTACTGAGCTGGACTCAAGACTGCTTCCTGTCAGCTGTGCTGCTCTGAACAGACTCGGGCTGATAGCGCTGCGCCAAACACTCTCACATTTGTTACATTACGAATTCATCTTTGTTCATGTCAATTAATTAAAACCTCGCTCACTGACGTCCAGTGCCTTGCAGCTTCTCTCCTCTCATCATCCAGCTTTGAGTCCCTCATCATACAGAACATCTAAAAACCAGTCCCACTGGAAACGCTGGCAGATCACAGAACCTCCCACAGGTCATGAGAAACAGGGAAGGTGGAACGCATCAGCTGATGTGATTAATAATTGATATTGACAGATGTACCGTACGCATGCTATGTATATGAATCCATCCAGTCATCTGTGAATCAAACACAACTGAACTAGAAACTGCAGCAAAGTCAGGAGCGTCTAGAACAACCGCATGCTCCGCAGACTGCATGTGTCACGATGAGAGGAACTTCCTGAAGTCCAGAGGAAGTGATGCAGAGTCTGCTCCTGATTGGATAAAGGAGCAATGACAGGGGCTGCTGCTGACCAATCAGATGCGACGGAACCTCTCAGATCAGCTGATGCTTCTGAGACCGAATAAACACGCATCAAGACACTGACCTCAATACAAGCTGCTCGACTGAAGAGCGTTCAATCACACGCAGATCCAGTTCAGTGAAGATATCACCTTCCTTTGAGCAGGAAAGACCTCTCTGAGAGTGTGCATACATTACAAGACCAACATATAACCAGCTTAAAACATTTAAAACACACTGTGAGGTTACTCTCACGGGCAAATAAGAAGGACTTCAAATGATTATAAGACACCGTGTTTTGTAGCTTCATCTCTTTTTGGAGAAGATTCCAGTCTGAGGAGGTTTTATCAAGCTCAGTTCTGACAAAGAGCTCCCAGAGATTATAAGAACTGATTGAGAACGTAATGATTTCTAAACAAAGTCTGTTATATAAAACCAGAGATCATTTGACAAATAACCAAAACTGTGTTGTATTTCCACAAATGCCAGTGCATCTTCCCGCCACTTCTCAGGGAAGGCCATGCAACTTCACCATGAGCTAAAAATCAGCGTGGTACAGAGAACCCAAGGAAGAAAGAAAGAAAGGAAGGAGTAACATCCTCATGATCGAGAATCCCCCCAAAAATACAGCAGACACTAACTTAATACGTGAACCAAAACATCAATCATAATACCCAGATATTTGTATTTCCTGGAGAAGTATATTTTAAAGCAGCTTCTTGGATGATATCAAGAACATCCTGTAATGCTGCCTCTGAGGGAGCTGAAGACATGACAGAATCATCTGGGTACAAGTTAAACTTTTAAATCAAGGCAAGTTATATATATATATATGCTAAATAGTACCGGTCCCAACACTGATCTGAACTGAACACCAGTACTATGACTAATTATTAGATCAAATAAAACCGTTAACTAGTAAACATTGTCAGTTGTTTGCTATCTAAATGTTACAAAAGTTTTGAGAGAATACAGAGCAGCCCGTTAAAGAACTAATTTGAGGAATTATATTAGTTATTAATAAGAGATCAAAGAGATATGTTCAACCGGCCACTAGTTTTAAAAACAGCGGGGAAATATGATGAGGATCTGGAGATTTATTCACATTGAATTCTTTTAAAGCAGAACAAACATCAGAGAGAGTATTTTGTTGGAGAACAATCTCTCCTGTCCATCAATTACATTCAGCTTTAAGAAGTTCTAGATCAGAAATCCTATCATTTCTCATTTAGTCCCTGAAGCGTCAAAGTGACTGTTAAATCTATTAAGTCTGTAATTTTAGTAGAGTCTGTTAATATACAAGGAGCTCTGAGAAATTCAACAAAGTCAGACTGAAATCTAATCCCGATCGAACTAAACGTCAGGATTTTAGAACTCCATGGTTACAGAACTTTAAAACTATTACTTCCCCAAAATGAGCTCAGAACAAAAATCATCTTTAAATGTTTAGGTCTCTAAAACGTAAGAACTGTCTGATTATGTGACTAGCGTCCGGTGAGCCGAGATCAGGAGGAGTTTGTCTCTCTTTATTTACACACAGACTGATCAGAGTCATAAACACTTCAGGGACGTCCTCGTCCAGCTCAGTTTAAATAGCATCTGTACAATCGAATCGATGAAAATTGCTGGAAATTAAGTCTCAGCAATGGATGTGAATGGGTGCCGTCAGAGTGAGAGCTTGTGAAAACATCACCATATCAATCAAAGCACTGGACAGAATCAGAGAATCAGAGAATAGAGTGCTAGTGAGTTATAATGACCAGATTCAGATTCAACTCTTTTTATTAAATGCAGACACGGTCTCTGTGATCAAATCAATGATAATCATTAGAAGTTGAATCATCCTCAGCACTCAGTCTAACATCTGGAGAAGACGTTAAAATATTTTAAGACGTTATTAACTGAAATATGAGTCCATAATTCATAATAAATCTATGTTGTCTTTGACCTCAAAGTCCAGCCACATGTATGTTTAGAACAGTTCCTTCTTGTAAACAGACAGGTTTCTCTACACTGAGGTGAGAGTTATTTTATGAACTCATATTTGAGTTAAACTCATCTCACTGCTGGTTTAGTTTGATCTTCTGTCTTCTCCAGATGTTTCCTGATGGACCGGAGCTCTGGGGATTCTTCTGATGTTTTTATCAGACTCTCTTTCCGACGGCACCCATTCACTTCCATTGCTGAGACATCTCTCCAGATCTGATGAAGACACACGCTCCTCCTGATCTCAGATGAACTGAGGATGAACACATTTTCAGTTTTGGCTGAACTCTCTCTTTAATGTAAAGCTGAAAAACATGATGTAGAGTATCACTCAACTAAAACACGACACGCAGCGCTTCAGCGATCTGATCTCGGGATTAGTTCTTAGGTAAAAAAAAGAAACACAGTCATGCATCGATTCAAAAAATGCGCATCAGATATCATTTGTATTTTTGTATTTCATATTTAGAAATGGCTTTCTGCTCTCCTCATCATCTGATTCAGTCTTACTGTAATGTAAAGCATGATCCGTTATGAGATGCTCCTCTGCTCTGGATGGACTCCATCGATGTTTGCTGAAGCACATCACAGCGGGTACGACTGCTATTTCAAGCACAAAACAGCCCGGAACGATTGTGACCTGCTGTGCTCATCGAGCGGCGCTGAACTCTAACGATTCTTTAATTGTCTCTATACTAATGACACAGAGCTGTTTACTCCTGCTCCGATGCACACCAGAGATCAGAAGATCAGACGCTGCGCTCTCAAGCACAGACACCTCCGTTCAGATCCTCCAGTGTCAATAAAAAGCCATGCCTTCCGTTGTTTCTTCTCACCGACTGAGGAGACTGAGAACAGCAGAGGACTTTCAGCAGCACAAGGGTTAATATAATCAGCACAGAAGCGTACGAGTGACTAGTTTCAGCATCGGTCTGAACTTATCCTAAACTTAAACCGACATCTAACTTGAAATATGCCTGCAGTAGCATCTAAATGACTGGTATTCCATGATTCTGGCTTATGAAAACAAAACTGAGATAAAAAAATAATTTCTTCTGTTCAACTTTGATAATTTACGATTTTAAAAGAAAAAGGTTCAATAAACGCACCTCCACGGCGGGAAAAGATCACGCTCTCAATACTGACCAAAATAACTGCATGTGACTTTTGCCATAATCTATGCTGAGCTCGTCGGGTCACTGAAGGGTCAGATCTCTACAGCTGACCAAACATCATAATAATCATAACTCTGATCTGAACATCTGATTCATCACCGGAATCAGGACGTTTAACCCAGCCCTGACCCTCACAGCCACCCGGATCCAGATCCTGAAGACCAGGACATCTAGATGACCAGCGAAGACCATCAGGACAAGACCAGAGATCAGAAACAGAACCGAGTCTGCTTTCTCTCAAGGTTTGTGGAGTTTTTGGTCTTCAGCTGGACACTTAATGTTATCTAGACTCACACAGAGACTGTTTAGACTGAACTGAGCTGGATGATGACATCACTGAACTCAATGATGAACTGAAATATTTGACTCCTTTTGCATCATTGACACATTATTTCCATATTTAATACTGAAAAGCTGCTTTGACACAATCTCTATTAAAAGCACTATATAAATAAAGGTGACCTGACTTGACACACACACGCTCAGTGTCTCACACACACACACACACTTACTCACACACACACACACTAATATACTCGTATCCACACACACTCACTCACTATAACCCACTCTCTCTCACACACACACTCACACACCTACACTATAACGCACTCACTCACTCAATCACACACACACACACACACACTATAAGACACTCACGTCCACACGCACTTACTATAACGCACTCTCTTCTACACACACACACACACACACACACACACACACACACACAATTTGTACTCTCATGAATCCATCATGCGCGCACCCGAGCCGCGTTCAGCACCGAGGACAGCGACGCGCTCGACGCACCTCAGGCCGCGGCGCGTCGTTTCGGGCTCGCGTCGGGAATCCGCCGGAGCGGTGAAGTTGCAGCCCTGTTCTGAAGCGTTACGCCGCGTTATAAGCGCCGAACCGCGGCCAATCGCGAGGCTGCTTGTTGCTAGGAAAGACTGGGATGGAGCTCGCTCACCTGCTGCGGCGGGAAGCGCGTCACATTCCTGTCAGCGGTGCGCTCCGCTTCTGCGGGGATGTTGCGGAGGGAATAACGGGGTTATGTGGTTGTCAGTGCCATGTTATTCTCCGGGATCGATGCTGGAGACTGCGCGCTACATCCGGGCTGCTGGGAATCACGGCACCTGACAACCGAGCGGCTCGCGCTACTATGGCGAAGGCGTCAAGTAAATATTCATGAGCCAGGCCACCGCTATTGGACGAGAGCAGCGCGACGTCACTACCGACTACTTATAATTCAAGACGTAAGACTTTCCATTGGACAGCTGGAACGTAACGTCAACATTGTCTTATGAATTAATAATTACAAACGAAGCGTTCACTTGTATTTATTTAAAAAAAAAAGATATCTCTACGTCTAAATATCAATCGACAAAATACTAGTATGACAACCTAAGAACTAAAAAAACAACAAATAACTATTTACAATTATGGAACGTATTATTAATATATATATATATATATATATATATATATAT
>NC_056718.1:25947660-25985160 GCF_018831695.1 Puntigrus tetrazona
TAAAATAAAAATAAAAATGCAACTAGCTACAATAATACCCCTGTGTGTGTGTGTGTGTGTGTGAGAGAGTATTAGAGTGTCTGTACATGTGTGAGCATGAGTGTGTTTGTGTGTGAATATGAACATGTGTGTATGAGTATGAGAGTGTGTGAGAGTATGAGTGTGTGTGTGTGTGTGTGTGTGAGAGAGAGTATGAGAGTGTGTGAGAGTATAAGAGTGTGTGAGTGTGTGTGCGTGTGTGTATGAGAGTGTGTGCACGGGAGTATGAGCGTGTGTGTGAGTATGAGAGTATGAGCGTGTGTGTGAGAGTGTGTGTGAGTGTGTGTGTGTATGAGAGTATGAGAGTGTGTGCGCGAGTATGAGAGTGTGAGTGTGTGTGAGTGTGTGTGCGTGAGTATGAGAGTATGAGAGTGTGTGTGTGCGAGTATGAGAGTGTGTGTGCGCGAGTATGAGAGTATGAGAGTGTGTGCAAGAGTATGAGAGTGTGTGTGTGTGTGTGTGTGTGAGAGTGTGTGTGTGTGTGTGAGTGTGTGTGTGTGTGTGTGTGAGTGTGTGTGTGTGTGTGTGATGAGTGTGTGTGTGTGTGTGTGTGTGTGTGTGTGTGTGTGTGTGTGTGTGTGTGTGTGTGTGTGTGTGTGTGTGTGTGTGTGAGTGTGTGTGTGTGAGTGTGAGTGTGTGTGTGTGTGTGTGTGAGAGTGTGTGTGAGTGTGTGAGTGTGAGTGTGTGAGTGTGTGAGAGTGTGTGTGCGAGTGTGTGTGTGTGTGTGTGTGTGTGTGTGTGTGTGTGTGTGTGTGAGAGTGTGTGTGTGAGTGTGAGAGTGTGTGTGTGAGTGTGTGAGAGTGTGTGTGTGTGTGATTGTATCAAAGCACTGAACAGTAATCAAACAGGAGTGTGTTAGTGATGTATAATGATGAAATTATCACCGGTTTGATCACAGACCGTCTCTGTGTTTAATCACTAGGAAGGGTGTTGTTACCGAGGTGCCGGGGGTCTGGGCTGGATCCTCCGCTGCAGTAGCCCATGGATGCTCCGCTGACAGGACTCTGGGCTTCTTCTGCTCTCTCCTTGAGGCTCTCAGACCGAGTCTGTATCTGGTAGGACGTCCCGGGCAGACTGCTGGTGCTGGGACAGTGATCCGGGTACAGAAGCACTCCCTCGGGTTCAGGAGCGCCGGCCGGGAGCAGCCAGGCCGAGCGACGAGGACGACGGAGACGACAATCCTGAACAACACAAACACATGAGTGACACACCGCTGAGAAAACATTCAGAAAGACTCATGTGAGGAGACTCAGCATGTAACCAATCACTCGATCTTCATCACAAACACAATGAGATTAAGACAAATAACCTCAACAGTCAGATAAAATAACTCTAGAGAGGAGCATTTCAATCAATATATGCATTATACTACTATATTACACCTTTACTGAACATGTTCTTCAGGATTTCATGTTTGTTTGAATAAATCTATTATTATGTTTTAACTATAACAATGATATGGTGTACACATTAAATAGATTGTTATCTTGAATGACCTGCAGACTGGAAGTGCTGCATCGATCCTCGTCACGCAGACGGTCTGCGCAGCTTCTGCTCTGATCTGGAGCTTCTGAGAGAGAATCCAGCTGTCTGAGCTCCAGCATGGACTTCACCATGAGCTCCAGAGAGCCCACGCGACAGGACCAGCGCCGGCGAGGACGAGACACCACCGCAGAAGAAGACGAGTCTGAAGACGCAGCCTGCAGGCGCATCACACACACACACACACACCACGTTTGTTTTTGATTTTTAGAAATGGTACCAGTTTTGTGCCTAAATCACATCTTTTATCAAGTTCAGTGAGAACAAACAAACCTAACGCGGCTCGTTAATTCATGAAAACACATCTTACATCCTGCAGCTTGAACATTACGGTTTATAGTGAACTATAGAGACTGACCTTCACTGGACGCCAGTGCATTTCATCAGATCCACCTTCACAAGAGACGATGACAGGAACAGACACGTTATTTTACATTACATTAACACCTGTGAGTGTTAAGACACACACACACACACTCTCACACACACACACACTCACACAAAGAGTGGGCAATACAAGCTAAAATTCACATCACAGTATTAAAGTCAAAATGTGCATTAACATTAAATAATTTAAAGATTTAAATGGTCTGACTTTAGATGCATGAAACGATGCTAAATAAAACACCTGAAATAACACGTAAGTTCCCTCTCTGGCAGAAGATTTTCAGTATAGCTTTCATTTAGTTTCCTTTTACTAATGCTACAAATAAAAAGGTGAGAGAAAAAGAAAATGCCATCTCAACTTTTTTAAAAGAAAATTCCCTTCAGAGATTCATGTATGTTAAGCCCCTCCCAGATCAGTATCTATCTTGAGCTTGTAAAGCACAGCTAGTTTTTTCTTATTGTTAGGAAACACATATCTGACAGAAAACAACAGTCTGACCGGTCTCCTCATCAACGCTGTCCTCGGTCCTCTGGTGGATGTCCTCCGGTCTCTCCGTCTCTTCAGCTGTCCTCATGTCTTCCTCCTCTTCCTCCTCCTCCTCTTCCTCTCGGTCACTCTCAGACGAGCAGCTCATGATGGATGTGGATCTGTGCAGCATGAACCCAGTCACGGAGGACCGTCTGAAATAAACATTAAACTGAACGCAAGCTTTGATCCATCAAAAGCAGATGAAGTGGAGGTCTAACTCTCCTGTACCTGAAGGGATTCCTAGCGCTTGATGCGCCGCGACTGTGTCTGATCACAGAAAGTCTCTCCTTCATGTTGATGGTGAGTTCAGGAGCGAGACGCCACACAAAGATACAACTGAAACACAACAGCTGTGGTCAGTGAGATTCACAGGAACCTGGCAGGAACCGAACAGAAGAACATTCAGAGTCAAACCTGTCAGCAGAAGAGGAGAGAAGGTGCCTGCAGTCACTGCTGAACCTCAAAGCTGTGATGAGCTCTGCCAACAGAAACAACAGTCACCATCATCACCATCATCACCACTGTCACCATCATCATCATCAAAGCACTGAACCGTGTCCAACAGGAGAGTAGAGTGTTAGTAGTGTATAATGACAAGATTAAGTGCTAAATATTAAATGCAGAGACTAGATTATAGCAGTCACAATCATCAACATCATCACATTCACAAATCACCACATTATCATCATAAACACCATCACAGTCACTATCAAGTCACAATCACCATCATCACAGTCACCATCACTGATAATCATCACCAGTTACAACCACCACCATCATCATCATCATCAGTCACAGTGACGATCACCACTGTCACCATCACAACCACCATCACAGTCACAGTCACTGATTGAATAATCATCACCAGTTTCACCACCATCATCACACATCATTACCCGAGTGTCCGAAGGCGCTGGCCAGTCTCTCTCCGGTCTGGAGGTCAATCAGACTGATGTTCTTCTCAGAGCAGCTGGAGGCTACAAACAGACCTGACGGGTCAATCTGAACCTGCAGAAAACAAACTACACTTCACTGACAGAACAACAACAATCAGTAAACCTTTCACTTATGAATTATACTACAACATGGATGAAGAATTAATTATGTTAATTATTTTGAACTAATATTAACTTTATTTATACCCAACGACTATAACAATAACAACACTGAGGAACGATACAGACGGCTTATTTTTTCCAATATAGAAATGACACAAACATCAGCAGCCAATCAGACGTGTTACTAGGCTTATTGTTGCTGGGTGTTTGTTGAAGTCTTATGTCTGTGAGCTGACCTTCAGAAAAGCTCCGTCTTCGGTCCGAGCGCCGCTGAAGCATCTCTTCTGTTTGCCGCTGCTGATGTTGAAGACTCTAGAGAACCACAGAAGAACATTACTGAAGCGTCTCTTCAGCTTGAGCCTGACGCTCTCAGGTCATATCTGCTCACCGGATGCTGTGGTCCTGACAGCCGACGGCCGCGTATTTACACGTGGGATCCACGTCCATGTCGTTGGGAGTCGCTTTACGAACCACATGATGAGTCCGCTTGAACTCAGCTCCTCTGGCCGTCTAAACAAACCAGGTTTAAAAGCCATTAAAACACCGCTCGGACACACAGGTTTGTTTATTCATCTGAATCCACATTAGCACCGCCAGTATCTCTCTCGTCTGAAAATGAAGAGTCAAACAGGAGCAGTGCTCTGACCCCGAGAGTCCGGCTCTTTCTCTGGACTCACCCTGAGAGCGGTGTGGATGTAAACGCTCTTATCCGCTCCGCAGCTGATGATCCGCAGCTTCCCGTCTCCTCCGGCTGGATCCAGACAAGCACAGAGATCAGACGCACGCTCGTCTGGGAGTTATAATAATGACAGGAAATAAGCAGCTCTCACCGGCGAAGCGCACGGACGTGACGGAGGACGAGTGATCATCCAGCGTCTGCAGCAGACCGTAGTCTTCATCAGCATCCAGAACACGGATCAGACGATCTCGACCCGCAGTGACCAGCAGATTCATGCCTGTCAAACACACACACACACACACACACTCACACACTTCTGCAGAGAAACGCTCCAATCTGAACACACACACACACACACACACACACACTCACCTGACGCAGGTTTGGAGTATTCCAGACACACAATCTCAGAGTTATGGACTTCTGCCTTCAGCAGCTCCTTCATACACTTGAGATCATGAATCCTGCAACCACATCATCATCATCATCATCATCATCATCATAATCATCCTCTCTAACACTGGAACACTTATTCATGTATATGTAAACAGTATGAAAACGTAAAAAGTATATAAAAAATAAGCAAAACAAATTAATTCTAAAAACCATTAATAAATGAATCAATTAATAATACACAAAATAAATATAAAACCAAACAAATTAAGCAAAAAAAAAAAAATATATATATATATATATATATATATATATATATTTTATTATTATTATTATTATTATTTATATATATATATATTAATAATAATAATAATAAATATATATATATATATATATATATATATATATATATATATATATATATATATATATATATATATATATATATATATATATATATATATATATAATTTTTTTTTTTATATACATGTATTTATTGGCCTGGGGCACAAAAACAGTCCTAACTAGCACAGGTATATTTGTAGCAATAGCCAGTAATACATTGTATATTTGTATAAAGCAAAGAAATCATAACATCAAATAACTAAAACACACCTGAGTGTGCCGTTTCTGTCTCCAGACGCCAGGTGTCTCCCGTCTGGACTGATGCAGATGGTTCTGATTGAGCTAGATCCCTCGGCCGTTCCCTCCGTCTCCGGCAGAGCACTGGCGTTCACGTAGAAGATGTGATGAAGATCCTGAGGAAGTTCAGAGTCACTTTATCACTCGTCATCACCCGACAGCAGGACACCGGCGCTCCGCTGGACTTACGTTACTCAAGACGTTCCTGCAGCGAAGACCGTCTGAAGTCCAGAAACGCACGGAGCCGTCTGAAGAACACGTGAGGAACGAAGCAGAGCCCTCGCTGCTCCTAGAACACGTCTGGAGTTTGAGCAGATCACAAACATGCTTTTATTTGATCCAATACTGTTATAATAATATCTGAATCTCTGTTTAACAGTAATAATCATGTCTCCAGTGTCGCATGATCTTCAGAAATCATAATAATATACTGATTTGCTGCTCAGTATTTTTGTGGAAACTGATGCATTTAATTTTTCAGGATTCACAGATGAAGAGAAAATTCAAAAGAACAGCATTTTTTTGAAATAGTGACATTATAAATATTATATTTGATCACTTTAATGCGTCCTTCGTGAATAAAAATGTTTTCAACAAATAAATCTGCATCCATCATTGATAATCAGAAATGTTTCTCGAGCAGTAAAGCAGTATATTATTGTGATTTCTGGAGTAATGATGCTGAAAACACAGAAATAAATGATACTTTAACGGCTGATAATATTACACCCTTTTAATGCATTTTTAATTAAATAAATGCATCCTTGGTGAGCAAAAGAAACATTTAATCTTAGGTTTTAGGGTTAGGATATTTATGCCTTAAAGGCTGTTAAAAACCGTTTCTCACAGATGTGCTCTTCAGAGAAAGCTGTACTATTGATGATGGATGATGATCACCTGTAGATCCCAGACACCGGCCGAGTGATACAGCGCCGAGTGAACTTTGCCCACTTTGCACAGGTCTCGTGTGTCCCACACGTATAAGCTGTGGTCATCATACACACAGGACAGCCAGCGGTGGACGGGGTCAAAGGTCACCGCCACCGAGGCTGGGTATCGGGCGTGCAGGCTCTGCTGAACAGATGACTGAAGAACAGAGTGAATCATTGCCCACTTTGCACAGGTCTCGTGTGTCCCACACGTATAAGCTGTGGTCATCATACACACAGGACAGCCAGCGGTGGACGGGGTCAAAGGTCACCGCCACCGAGGCTGGGTATCGGGTGTCTGGAGCTCTGCTGAACAGATGACTGAAGAACAGAGAAGGATGAGTCTGAGAGGTTCTCTCGCTGCTAATTACAGCCTTTAATAAGTTCACGGCGCTCTAATGCTGCAGATCCGTCAGGAACGAGCGTTACACAACCAGATCCGATCAAACACTAATCCTATAAACACATCCGGCGCCAGACCGAGAGCTGCCTTCATCTCAGCACAAAAAACTACATCTAAGAAAACAGGTTATACATGTAATAAGGCTATTGTTAAAGGGGTCATGTGATGTGATTTCAGGTGTTCTTTTCTCTATAGAGCTGTTAGTGAATAGATGAGGTCCTAAAACCGTCTCAGAACCAAAGAGATATTCTTTATAAAAAGTTATGACTTGCCCACACCCCCTAAAACTAGGAGTTTAAACACTTCTCTACGTCACAGAGTGGCTTATTTGCATAACTCCGCCCAAATGCTTGCATGAAGAAAGAAGGCGGAGCTATTATTCTGTGTGTGGTGTTGCTGCGCCGCCATGTTCTGGAGACGCTGTGTTTCGTCGTGAAACTGAAACTGATTTCTAGTCGTGTTCTCTTTTGGAATCAGTGTTGAGTTGAGTTTACTACACCGTTCAGAACAAACATTAGAGAGCATTTACTGAGAACTGATTCCTGAATCTATGCTGACTGTAACAGAGACTAGAAAGAGACTCTACAAGAACAGTCTGGAGCTTCTGACTCACAACCTTTCAGTGTTTTCTTATTAAAACAACTGTTCAAAGGTGAGTTTTGAGAAGTGAAGGGTAGTGCTTGTTGTTTGTGTTTCATGTGTTATGTTTATGTTTAAAAAGACACTATAAATCATGATAATCAGTAATTATGTCTCCACTGGATGCAACAAATGCCTTGTTAGTGATGTGTTTATTGTTCTTGTGTCACAGCATCACGGTATAGTAAGGGGCGTAACATTTCTGTCAAACACTTGTGGTATTCAGCCAATCAGATCACGCCTTGCTTTCTTTGAACGATGAGCTTTGTGATCCGTTTCAGGATCCTGTGTTTTATGAACATTAAACACAATGCACAAAACAGCGTTCTTTTTAGCAGCATCACACGACCCCTTAAAAAACGTTATGTCTGTGGTAATGTGTGTATCGGTGGGGTCTCACCCGGCGTGTGTGACGCTGGAGACGTCGGTGCCCAGGTGATGAGGACGGGGCAGGGTGCAGATGAAGCTCAGGTCAGACGCTCCAAACACTCGCACGACTCCACTCGAACACGCGCAGAAGATCAGGTCCTCCGTCACGGCCAGAGAGTGAGCAGAACCCGTCTACACACACACACACACACACACACACACACACACACACACACACTTGATTTGGATACTCACTGACCGGATGCACGTGAAGCCGGTCTCTTTATTTACTCCCATCACCTGTTTTCAGACAGTTACTACACGGAGTAATGTCACACTCATAAGATGTGGCCGGCGGTGACCTCACTGACCTGTAGATGGACCCAGCGGTCCAGGACCCGGTGTCTGTTGAACTCACAGAGCAGTCCGGACGCCGTGACGCAGAAGGTGCTGCTGGACCTCGATCCCCGTCCACACGCCACGGCACAGAAGAAGTTATTGTGCAGCTCCCCGAGGAGCCCGGAGCGACCCGTCAGAGGCACCGGACACGCCCGCTGCAGAGCATCATGGGAACACTTCAGCCTTCTGTGAGGAGGTTACTAATCATAACTTTTTTTTTAAAAATTGAATTGCAAGAAGTTTTAACTGCGAGCTTATAACTCAAGCGTGAGATTAAAGTCACATTACTTTCCAGTTTTCAGAAAGATGCAACAGAAGAAGTGTATTCGGTTCCTGAAAACCTTGCAGTTCGTACCGTAAAGGAAATTTTAATCATGTAAAGAAACATTTTTCCACTCTAAAGAATCACTGTTTAATGTTCTTCATCAAATCAGTCAGAGTCCTCCGGTCGTGATTTTCAAGCTGCTTTGAAAAAGTGCATGTCTTGAAGACAATTTAAAGACGCTCAGACATTTCAATTATAGATCATTACCTGATCGGCGTGAGACGGTTCTAGATACCAGAAGCGCACGTGTCTGTTCCCCGCCGTCACAAAATGATTGCCGTCCTCGGAGAAGGACACGGACGTCACTTTACTGGACACTTTATTCACGGCTATCAGAGCGTTCTTCTGCAGAAACACAGCACACGTCTCTTCAGGTCAGATCTCATGAACCCGGCAGGTTGAGGTTTCATGCTTTTCTTAAAGTGTTTTTTGACTAGCAGAAACATAACTTAATCTATGCATGTCAATAGAGTTCAGTTAGAATATATATATTTCTAAACGCTGTTTCCTCATAGACAGAGACATAAATCTCCACACATCACACTTTCATTTTTATTCCTGTTCATATCCTGAAGTTTTACAGAGGGATTTATTCATATATATTTTGTCTGATCATATACAGCATTCTATTCATCCTAAAACTTTTAAAAAGTGTTTTCTATCCGCTTTAAGTGTTTGTTTTTTAATTATGGAGTGACAAAAACCTCTGCTTTCAAATTAAACCAGAATTTTAAAAACTGACTTCATCGAGTGTTTAGTTTTGAGATTTTTGTATTAGTAATGTATGCAAACCAGCACATATTTAATTCAATAACGACTCATGCATATTTAAACCCAACCAGTAATACAAAAAATGTTTGGAAATGATCAATTTAATCCATCAACTGGGTTAATAAAGCTGTAACTATTAGTTTGTTTTTTACTCTGTTCATCTGCAGCATCTCATCTTAGCTTTGTTTATTGAACTGTATAATACTGAAAATCAGACAACAATGCTTTTAGAGTAAACAAAACTCTTTGGGGTTGTGTTACTCGGGGTGTTTGTTACTCGGGGTGGGTGTTTGGTACTCTGGGGGTGGGTGTTAGTTACTCGGGGTGGGTGTTTGTTACTCGGGGTGGGTGTTTGTTACTCGGGGGGTGGGTGTTTGTTACTCTGGGGTGGGTGTTAGTTACTCGGGGGTCATCACACACCTTCCAGGCCCACAGATGGACGCTCATGTCATGCTGCGACCCGACGCTCACGATGTGTTTGTCGTTCGGGGAGAAGGCCACACAGGACACGCCGTACTTGTGCTCCATCAGCTCCGAGACCAGAGAGCCCTCGCTCACGTCCCACACACACACCGCCGCCTGGTGACCGCTCTGAACACACACACACCAGAGTTAACCACTAACACGGAGCGCTCATACACACCTGAGAGCGCCGCTGACCTCTCCAGTGACCAGATACCGGCCGTCCGACGAGAACGCCAGAGCACTGATGGCCTTCCTGAAGAACCGGAGAAGAAATCATCAATAACTCATCTGAGATCAGGAGAGATGTCTCAGCAATGGAAGTGAATGGGTGCCGTCGGAATGATTAAAAACATCAGAAGACAGAAGATCAAACTAAACCTGCATTAAGATGATTTTAATATTAAAATAAGAGTCCATATAATAGAGAAATCTGCACAGATCAAGCTCTGGATTTTGATGAGAGAGACAATTATTGTGTTACTCTATGATATTATTATTATTCTATGATATTCAAGTTCTATTGATTTGTTCTTCTCCAGATGTTCACTGATGTACTGGAACGCTGTGATGTTTTAACAGACGCTCATTCTGACGGCACCCATTCACTTTCATTACTGAGACAAACAAACTTTTCCTAAACTCATGAACACATTGACAGCACACTTCTGTTTTTGGTTGAACGGTTCGTTTAAGGAGTGTTTGTGAATGAAGCGACGCCGTAGTTCTTCACCTGGACGAGTTGATGAGATGCTGCTGTGTGTTTTTGGCCGGGTTCAGTAACACAACCACACACCTGAATGAAACAAACACACACGTCCATTAATAGACCTAAATCTTCAACTAATCTGTGTGTTTTCACTGAAAGCTGGTTAATGGCTGTAATACTCTTGGGAAAGAGCCACGAGGTCAGAGATCTGCTTTCCTTACGTTTAACAACACCTCTACTGTAGAAAACACTGGGAACACGTTCTCAATCGAGTGCATGCCATAGTTTGATGCAGTTCTTAATTTAATCTATTTTATGTCTTTCCACAGACAAATCCCATGTAATCCAGGCTCTGAATAGACTCATAATAAATAAACAGGATGCATTCCTTCAGTTCATATAAGATCTCTACTCACCCGGCCGGATAGGCCACGGTTCCTGAACACGGATCACATGTTAAACCACTGTTTCCTGCGGTCGTGATGCCCAGAACCTTCTCTAGAGTCACCTGAGACCAGAAGAACATGAACTATTAAACACACTGCAGTTTCACTTCATTACACAGAAAACAAAACATTCAATAAATGAATAAATACTTTCACGTGTTCTACATAGAGTGATATCAGGCAAACTGGGCCATCGGGGAAACTGGGCCATTTCAGGTCACACACACACACACACACACACACACACACACACACACACACACACACACACACACACACACACACTCTTAAACCTCTTCTGTTTGAAATCCTTTGCAGTCATTGGCTGTTAACTTTTAAACCCTTGTCATAACACTAATTCTTATTGTTACATTTTGTTCATGTTTTATTTGATTAAAATAGTTTGGAATTAATGTTTTAATGCCATTCAAACTGAGGTTTTAAGGTAATTTATAACATAATTAAGTGTTTTATCAGGACGTTTGACCCATTTTACCTGAACACAGCCTGAGGCAGCTACTGTTTCAAAACTATTATATTTCTATCAATTCAACGCAAAAACATTAAAAACATTCGTTCGTGTTCAAAGCGAAGATGAAAAACACAATAAAACAACAAAAACAACCGGTAAACATGTACAGTTTCTTAATATCTAATAAATAAACATGATATCGATACCCTTTATATGTAAAATAGTGTGTGACAGCTGATCTAAAGACACGCAGTTAATTATCTTTGCTGCTGATTAATGAAGGGATTGTTTCAGGAGCATCACGGGAAGGGGCTGATGTGTTTAAGGAGATCGTTCCGTCGATGATTGACTCTCTTCTCTTCATCAAACCCTCACACGAGACCAAACACAGGGACGAAACCCTGAAAGCCGTCACTCATACAGGAATAACTCTACCTTTCCGGAGAGACTCTCTTTATGGCGGTTCTTCCTGAGTTTGATGGACGGCGAGCGCAGGAGGCTCCTGAGGCGGCTCTTGATGGCGAACGCCTCCATGTCCCTCAGAGTCCGGTCTTCATTCGCTCCAGAGAGGAGAAGAAGTCCGAGAAAACTCCGCGCGGGACTCCAGCACGCTCACGTCTGATTGGCCGCTGTGACGCGTCGCCCTGATTACATATTCATGAGCGTCACGAGGACACGCCCCGAGAGGTGAAGATCTTCATTCATGATTACAGCTGATGACTGTTATTAACTAAAACCACAGCAAAAGATTGTCACTTGAAATAAAACAAAGAATAACGTGGATCATAAAATCTCTTAATGGCAGTGTTTGTTTTTAACTGAGTATTTCTCTGAGATACAACTATTGGAAGATCTGAGGATGTAAACAAACTCGACCTTTAAAGTCGTTCAGAGGAAATTCAAGATAGATTTTGATATACTTACAGTAAGATATTTACTAAATATCTTCATGGAACATGATCTTTACTTAATGTTCTAATGATTTCTGCCATAAAAGAAAAATCTATTATTTTAACTCATGCACTGTTGGTTATTATGTATTGACTACAAATATATTTGTGCTACTTATAGCCTCTCACACACACACACACACACACACACACACACACACACACACACACACACACACACACACACACACACACACACACACACACACACACACACACACACACACACACTCTTCTGGTGTGTATTTTTAAATCTCCTTCTTTTGTATGTTTCATCACTCACATTTTAAATTGGGTTTAACTTGTCTTCAAATATCTGAATAACAAACTAGATCTAATGAATAAAAACTTATAAAAACTAGACATTTGAAAAACATTTACAATAAACTGAGTATAAAGTTAGTCAAGACATACTAAACTAAGTTGAATTTGTAGAAACTATGCTGTATAATAAAGTCATGAGGTCATCTTCTGTTTCATGATTAACTTCCATTAAAGTGTTACATGATGAAGGAAAAATAACCTCGACAGCGACATGGATTTACATTTTATTTAAGCATAAGGCCATGATAGCAACTCAATTCTGAGGCCATTTCAACCTGAAAAAGAGGGAGAATCCACATCATTTACACACTTTACAGAATAAATGCAATCGAGATCCATCTGTTTATGATTTATTTTCCAGCCTGAGCGATCAGTTCAGATGAACCGCTGATTATAAACATCAGAAAACGAACACAGGCCTCATCAACCATCCATAATGATGCATAAACCTCAAAAATAAATGCATTGTAACCAAAGGCACACATAATTAATAAACTTAGTATTAAACAAGTCGTCATGGAAATATCACCCCAATGTGGGTTAATGAGCTCATAATCCTCAGAAAGATTAACTGTACAGTAAGTGATCGGCTCCAGAGCGTGTTCTCTGATGAAGATCTTCTCCTCATCCTCTGGATCATGTGACGTGAGGAGCATCTAAACGTCGGTGAAGGACTGCAGGATGACTCCGGGCAGACGTCTCTTCTCTAAACACAGACAGTCTCATGAACTCATGACTGTTTCTGCTGTTCATCACCTCTTCAGACGTTCTTCTACGCTTTAAATATAGCCCTGAAACTCTCACCTGAGTGACGGTGTTCAGGCGTCTCTGAAGGACTTCTGGGTAAAGACAGAGCTGCTGTTTTCTGCTGTAATTCTGTTCCTGTCGTAAACACACAGTTCAACACTGAAGCACTAGGACTTCCTGTGACACACCAGCCGACATGACTTGATTAACAGGAGTCCAGTCAAAGCTCTTCTAGAGCAATTCTAGAAACTCTTTTGGGGTCAGATCTGGACTGATTCTGATCAAGTAAAGGTCAGAGTAACTGAAGTCATATCTTTAGATCAACTCTTACTGTCTTTACTTCATTCTTCTTCAATCATTTTCTAGAAGAATCTGATCTTCAGGATCTTTTGAAGAGCTTTACTTTCACTGTTCCTCCTAAACATCTCATCTTCTGAGGAGACTTTATTCTTCAGCTCTCACACACACACACCATTCACATCCTCCCAAGTATAGTTCAACCAGTACACACACACACACACACACACACACACACACACACACACTCCCTCTCACACTCATTCAATCACTCTCACACACACACACACACACCTCTTACACACACACTCTCACACACACACACACACTCATTCAGGTCACTCTCACACACACACACACTCTCTCTCTCTCACACACACACACACTCTCACTCTCTCACACACACACACACTCTCACTCTCTCTCACACACACACACACACACTCTCACTCTCTCACACACACACTCTCACTCTCTCACACACACACACACACACACACACACACACACACACACACTCACACACACACACACACTCATTCAGTCACTCTCACACACACACACCTCTTACACACACTCTCACTCTCACACACACACTCTCACACTCATTCAGTCACTCACACACACACACGCACACACACACTCACTCTCACACACACACTCTCTCTCTCTCACACACTCTCACACACACTCTCTCTCACACACACTCTCACTCACACACACTCACTCTCACACACTCACTCTCACTCACACACACACTCTCACACACACACACACTCTCACTCTCACACACACACTCACTCACACACACACTCTCACTCTCACACACACTCTCTCACACACACACACTCTCACACACACTCACTCTCACACACACTCTCACTCTCACACACTCTCTCACACACTCTCACACACACACACACACACTCTCTCTCACTCACACACACTCTCTCTCACACACCGGGTGATGTACCGTGTGTCCCGCAGCGCTGTGAGATGAGCGTCTGATAATGGGAATGCTGACGGATCAGAGCTCGTTTCTTGGCCATCAGAGCGGTGCCGTGTTCCTCCAGAGCTCCGATCATCTGCCGAGCCTGACACAGAACAACAGCGTGTGAGTGAAGTCTTCTCCAGAGACCTGAGCAGGAGAAGCGTTCCTCCTCACCTCTCGGAGCAGCTCCGCAGCGCTCATCACGACGTCTTCTTCTATTCCCAGAGTCCTCTTCAGCGACTCCAGACTCTGCTCCAGCTCAGCCCGCTGCTTGTGTTCTCTCAGAGCTTGATTCAGACGCCACGTCTGTTTATACAGCGTCAGGTCAGACATCAGCCGCACGGCATGATGGGCCGCGCCGATCGACTCACACTTCAGCTGGAAAAAATACAGAGATGTGGTTTCACTGATACACAACAGGTTATGATGATCTCCCAGCAGATTAAAGGAGTGTTTGGGGTTTTAGCTGCACGCTAGTGCTTTTTACTAGCAGGACACTGAAGTGTTTTGTGATCGTTAGTTAAACTGGTATCTAATTGTGTTCTTCTATTTAACCACAGACAGATATTCAACTCAATTTATTACATACCTTTCTATCAAAGTTATCTGACATTATCATATAGTTTAACTTCTCATATTCTATTGTGTTTTTCTAAACTGTAGTGAATAAAATGATATAATGTGAGAAATGTTGAATATTTTTGGCTTGACTGTGTGTGTGTGTGTGTGTGTGTGTGTGTGTGTATATACACATACATACATATATATACACATACACACACATTTTTTGGATCCATATATTCAGACAGTCTAATATGCCGCGTCAGGAAATCTATTGTTTTTGCACATTATTTTAGTTTTTTACAGAAAACGACCTGATAAAAGATGAGAGAGACTCACAAGCCACTGATGCTGAGCTGCTTGCTGTGTTTTCCTGAAGACAAGAAAGATATTTAAAGAGTAAAGCAATAGTTTATGAGACGTCTATAAGATGCTTTCTGGGAGATCTCAGACTCACCGTCTTTTCTTGGCGCTTAAGAGGCTGACGTTCATCTTCTCACCACCCTCCTCAAACGTCTCGATGTCTACTTCTTCCTCACTGTACCAGTCGTTCTAGAAGAGAAATACAGCAGAGTTTCTCCTTCAGAATGATATTATCATCTGATTTAGATTCACGTTCTCAATCTCGACTTGATTCAGTACTGATTCATTTGGATGCATATGCAATCAGGACATGTTAATCATTATAGTCACACTTTTGTTCCACCTTCTGATGTTTATTCATGTTCATTGATAGAATTTCTTTATAATATGGACAAAGCTTGTTAAGAACATGGTAAAGCAGCCCAGAGCGATTCATGTAATTGTAGAATGAGTATCGGTTGACGTCTGTGATGATGGAGATCTGACTCACGCTGTCTTCTGTGGTCCATCCATCACTGGAGTACATCAGAGCATCAGAACCGCCTGAAACCTGCCGTGTTCTCCTCCTCTTCTGGGTCTCCTCCGCTCCGGCCGGTTTAGTGAAGCTCCGTGAGAGTGACGGGGTGCGACCCTCAAACAAAGAGCACGTGACGGACCCGAGTGTCTCCTGGACTCCAGAGGAGGTCTTCAGAGGACGGCTGACATCTGAGATCGTCTGCTCTGTTTTGACCTCGCTCTTCTGTAGGGTCCGGTTGTCCTCCGCTTCGTGGCAGGCCTCCATCTTAACGCTCACAGACCCGTCCTCCGGCTCGGAGCCGCTCCTGTACGGATGTTCAGACTCTACTTTAATGATAAGCGGAGCGCTGTTGTTCTGAGAGCAGAGCGGCGCCGGATCTTCAGCTGGTTCTGTTTTAACAGAGACGGGGGACTCTTCAGGAGCAGGGTCTTCTCTCTCTTGGATGTTTTCGCTGGATTTCTCGGAGCATACGGAAGGAACGGAAGCAGAACTGACAAACATGGGGAGTTTAATCAACCTATATCCTCCAGGAAGTAACAGTGTGGAAGCGGTTCCTGTTGACTCTGGAGTACTTCCTGTCTGCTCGAGGCCCGCGGTTTTGCTCTCGGCGGAAGGTGGGCATATTCTGAAGGAAAACATGCCTGCTTTCCCGAGCGAACCGTTCTGTGGACCCGGAGCTGCCGCGTCCGAAGGTAAAGCCGGCGTTTCCTTGAACGCCGTGGATTCTGGGTACGATCAACGGAAGGGGTTTAGACGAAGTGTTCTGTGAAGCAGCCGCTGGCACGGACGAGGTCCCCTGAGATGATGCTCCTCCTGAGGAGAAACAAGGTGAGGGTGATTCACGATGCAGAAAACACAGACAAAACCAGTTATGAAACTGATCAAGAATAACGTGTGCAGAAATGAACGAGAGTAAGTAACAGGTTTCGTGTTTTGGCCGTTGATTTTATTGAATTGTTTTTGTATATGTGGTTGGTGAGAGCGTTGGCCAAAACACACAAGGAAACGCGTTTTGAAAGAAAAATATCACCGGCGGTCACAGACACAGCACTGGGATGGGATTAGTTTTCTCAGAGGATCACGGAGTTCGCTGAAAAACCAGCAGCTAATTTCCTCTGGAATGATTTCAGAGGTTGCGTCTCGTCCGAAAGGGCCTAAAGACACCTACCGGGTTTCGTAATCATCACATCGGAGTGGTTCGAATATAAAGAGAGGGTTTTTGGATACACTGACCTGAGCCGCCGGGCTGCACCTGCACAGGTACCGCTGCAGTGATGGGCACCAGCTGGATCATCTGACCGTTAAACTGACACACGTTGACCCCGCTCATACCTGCCACCGGCTGCAGAACCACCTGCTGCCCCGGAGGAAGAGACGAGGCCGGCAGAACCGTCTCCACGCCGGAGAGAGGCGGAGCTACCGGGACCAGGCCGCTGGAGAGGGGTGGGGCTACCACGTTTAAGCCACGCCCAGGGTTAGTACGCCTCATGTTTTTAGGAGCCCTGGGCATCGCCGGAGATCGGGGAATGGGCCTTTTGAATGCTTCTTTACTCTGATTTGCTTGGCTCACTAAACAAGAAAAAGTAGTTTATAGAAACAATTAGAACGGTAGGATTCTCAGCAGCAGTCAATCATTTCTGCAGAAGAATATATCGTTTATATTCCAAGCAGTCATTTTGCCATTCAATGTAATAATCCAGTGAGATTTGTGAAATCTGATCATCTTTACGACATGAAGAAACAGAACAAACTGAGACTCAAAAACCAGAAAGATACCTGCAAAGCTACAGTACTGTTAAACGTTTTAGTGAAATGAGGATGCTGTCAAAAATAAATGACATAAATGGATTTTTTTTTTAAATCACCGAACTGGACTTGAGCCGTTTCTCAGGAGGTGACCTACTGACACACTACAGCAAAAGATAGAAATAACTGACTTTAAACCATTTTTAGCTCAATTCTGACCAGGACTGAAAATAAAACTAATAAGATTGTTTTGCATCAAACCAATAATGTTTTCTAGTTCTAAGCTTAAATACCCATTGACTCAAAATATTTCTCTCTGTAATCAATGTGTAATGGACTTTAGACACGTCACAGCACATCATGTACTGAATCAGGTCACTCGTCAGGGTCGTACCTGTGTGTTTTGAGTTTGAACTCCTCGTCTCTTTGAGTGCTCTGGAAAGCGCTTGGCTCGTGTTTGGAGGCAGTGGTTTTATTCTGCCGGTGACGTAAGCCGCCAGACGGTTGGCTGGATGCAGCGCTCCCATCCGGCCCAGGATCAGTTTAGCCTGAGCGTACGTCTTCCCATTCACCTGAGATCAGGAGAGGATCGGATCAAACACCGCTCACAGAGGAGAGTCCTCCAAACTGAGCAACACCTTACCTTTATGGGTCCAGAACGCACTGGATCCTTCTTGTCGGCCCTCAGGAGACCAGCGGGAACGACCCGAGACAGAAGAGGAAAGTGTTTCTCAGGCGGCGTGTTTGAGACGTCCTGCCTCTCTTTACCGTTCGCTCTGTGGACTTTCTGAGAGGAAGAGCCCCTTTCAGGTTTCTTCCCGCTCCGCCTCGGCTCTCGAGTCTTGTCCGGCGTCTGTCCGAGGGACACACACACCTTGTAGATCAGCGTGGATCCGCGCTCGTCTTTTCTCAGGTCTTTGGAGAGCAGCTCCACCTGGTAGACGTCGATGTAGGAGAGCGGTGCGAGGAGGTTCATGCTGACGCAGCGGAAGAGCTCTTTGAGCACCAGAGAGCGGTGCGTCTCCCAGTTACACCCCGAGATGATCTCCAGCACTTTAGTGGGCTCCTCGCCTGCAAACACACAACACAAACTTAACTGGTGTTAAAAAATACATATATATATATATATATATTTCCATGTGTAATCATGTCAATTTACATGGAGGAGAAAAATGGCACTCTTTGTGGGATATTATTAATAAAATAATTTTCTGTCCAAATATGTTGAATGCATTTTATTAGACTAGATCATGTGTGTGTGTGTGTGTGTGTGTGTGAGTGAGTGTGTGTGTGAGTGAGTGTGAGTGTGTGTGTGTGTGTGTGTGTGTGTGAGTGAGTGTGTGAGTGAGTGAGTGAGTGAGTGTGTGTGTGTGTGTGTGTGTGTGTGTGTGTGTGTGTACTCTGTAGAGGTGGTTTTTGCAAAATACACTGCTTAAACAACAAATAAGATATTATTGTAATAATTACGATATACTTTCTGCTCTAATTTACCCATTTAGAGTTATTTTCCTGTTTATTTCTGTCGGACAAACAAGCTGTTTTGTGTAAGTAAAAGAATAAAAGAGTGTCTGATACTGACCTGGACTCTGAGACGCAGAGAGACCCAGCTGAGACACACCACTGACCTTCAGACCACAGAGAAGAAGAAGATCAACACAAACACTCCCCAGTGTGTGTGTGTGTGAGTCAGTGAGTGTGTGTGTGTGTGAGTCAGTGTGTGTGTGTGTGAGTCAGTGTGTGTGTGTGTGTGTGTCAGTGAGTGTGTGTGTGTCAGTGTGTATGTGTGTGTGTGTGTGTGTCTGTGTGTGAGTGAGTGTGTGTGTCAGTGAGTGTGTGTGTGTGTCAGTGAGTGTCTGTGTGTGTGTGAGTGTGTGTGTGTGTCTGTGTGTGTGTGTGAGTGTGTGTGTGTGAGTGTGTGTGTGTGTGTCTGTGTGTGTGTGTGTGTGTGTGTGTGTGTGTGTGTGTGTAGTACCGTGTGTTCTGGAGCACTTCTCTTAGCAGGCAGTAAGTGCACCTGTAGAGGAGGGTTGCTGTTATATTCTCTCACTCGAGCACACGTCATCATACTCTCCAGGTATAAATACACCGGGTCCTTCTCAGCCTCCGGCACCTGACAGGACACCACATATATATATATAATAACTAAACTAAACCATCCAATACAGGGGGAAGTTAGGGATGTAACGGTATTATCAATCTCATGATACTGCGATAGAAAAACTAGGTAATATTATATTCTGAGCACAAAATGTGTTTATTTATTGTTTAATAAATCCTAATATCCCTATATTGTGACAGTTCTTTAAGATCTGGCGGCTGGGTTGGGACAGAGAGTAAACCCTTGATGAACAGCGCCTGACCTGTGGCCGGGGCCCGGGGGTCTGACAGCGGGGCCCTCGTCTCAGGAGCGGGGCTCTGGAGGCTCTGGGGGTGAAGAGCGGCTCGGGGTCCATCTCTCCGGCTCTCCTCTGCCACAGACTGCTGACCCTGACCGCTGGCTCCGGCCTGTCGTCTGACCCGGGACCAGTCACGGCTGAGACACACAACACCGACACGAGATACAGACCGGATCGCTCTTAAGAGCACAGGTGTATTTGTACGCTAAAAGCTGTGATGAATGTAAACCACAAAATGAAATCTAATTAAAATAAAGCGTGTAAGACAGACAGACTGATGAGGGATCGACTCACGGAAGGCTTGCAGGCGTCTGGAGCGGACGAGGATGATCCTGTGTCTGAAGCAGCTGCAGCTGAACATGCACTGAACACGTCTGCAGTGAACGGGTCCTGCAGCTCCTCTCTTCAGACTCTCACAGACACAGCCCAGCCGGCAGAAGTCTTTAACACACGGTGCCGCCCGGACCGGCCGCGTCTCCCGCGCTCTCTGGACACAGCACTGGACGTCACTCTCAAACGCTTTCACCCCAGAGTCAGAAAACTGAACAACATTTTTGTTAAATCTTGTGCCAATGTCTATTTTTGATAATCCGGGAAAGATGTATTAATCTGGTTTCCTCATTCATCAGTACATTTTTACAGCAGCACAGCAATTCCCAAACATTTAATATTTACTTCCAGACATGTTAAAGTTATAAAAACAATAATTTAACAACATATTCACAAGCTGCACAAATTACTAGTCACACAATTAAAAATAAACCATTTAGATTGCTTTAATTTCTAAATTATTTATAATATTTGGAATAATTATTTCACCGTATGAGCAGATACATGTACTTACAGTGCTCTTAAGAAAGCAGTGATGATATAAGGTAACTACAGGGTAGGGTTAGGTTTATTACCTTGTTATTGCAATTATTATAATAAGTATTTACATGAGGAACAATACTGTAAAATAAGGTGCTCATTTTTTAATTATCTATTTATATAAATAAGCAAATCTATAAAAAAATACAGAATTTTTAGCATTTAAATTTTTTTATTATACAAATGTAAAAATTATCACAAGCAAATGTGAAGTATTTTTTTAAATATTTATTTTGTCATTTTGTAAATATAATATTAATATTTTTATGTAAATAAATACATTTGAATAATTTGTTTAATAAACTAATTATTCTTTATATAATTAATACAAAAATACAGTTATTAAATATAAATAATTAAAAACTGATTTGTCATCTATTATGATCTGAATCACAATACGTTTCATTTTTTTATTTCTACTAAAAACCCTGCAGTACTTCAACTTTTAAAAAACATTTATGGCAGTTTTTTCCCATCTTTCCCACTGCATCTCATATTACACTTTTTTGTTAAATATTCTATTTTATTGCTTTAAAGAAAAGCGCATTAGTAATATTTTGCTCAAAAATCTAATTATAAAACAGAAAGTAACACAACTTAGTTTATGTCTGTGTGTTGCTAGGCAACCCCAGCCGTTACTCTTCATTTGCTCTGTATTATTTTGCTCAATAACCCCGTGTTTCTCCTCACACCGCGGTTCTAAACACTAAACTCATCCTCTGGACGCACCTCAGCAGCGGTCAGCAGCGAGCTCAGGGCGAAGCCGGCTCTCTCCGAGCTGATGTGAGTGGGGCTCTGCCCGAGAGAGACGGCCTGCTCCGGAGGGGATGAAGACGGCTGCGCTCCGTCCACGGCGTCTCTGTTGAACCTCAGCGTCGGTCTCCTCCGCCGGTACCTGCCTCTCCGTCTGGACGGCGCCGGACGCTGCTGGGGGACGTCTGCAGAGACGCTGTGCTTCCAGCGGTGCCTGCCCGTGGACGAGTGAGACGAAGCCTCCGGAGTCCTTCTGACGCACCGCCACGCTTTAGTGCGCTTGTCACGCTTGGTCTGAAGCACACTATCTAGGGTCTTCACGTAGCTGCTGCTCTTGACGGGCAGCTGATAGAGAACCGGAGACGGAGCGCTGGAGGAAAACACGGCGGCTCTTTCAGTGATCCTCTGACCTTCAGCCTCCAGATACTCATCCAGCAGCTCTGAGGAGAAGGCTGAGTGACCGGAGCCTGGGGCAGAAACACACAGAACACACACCTGAACACACACACACGCCAGAACACACACACACACACCTGAACACACACACGCCAGAACACACACACTCCTGAACACACACACGCCTGAACACACACACGCCTGAACACACACACACACACGCCTGAACACACACACACACACGCCTGAACACACACACACACACGCCTGAACACACACACACACACGCCTGAACACACACACACACGCCTGAACACACACACACACACGCCTGAACACACACACACACGCCTGAACACACACACACACACGCCTGAACACACACCTGAAGACACACGCACACACACCTGAAGACACACACACCAGAACACAAACCTGAACACACATACCTGAACACACCCGCTTGAACACACACACACACACACACACACACACACACAGCAGGGCTGGTAAATACACCTAGAAACCACCCTGAGATTAAAACTAGAGGAGATCATCATCTGCTGCTAAACTCTAGGCTCAGAATCTTTCAGAAGATCATCTCAGAATCAATCTACGAATCGTTTCTGCACTGATTTTTCCTCACGGTCCTGAAACGAAGGAGCGCTCGTGATCTTACTGTCGGTGGAGCTCTTTGAACGAAACTTCTCCATCCAGCCCTTGATTCTGTTCAGATCCTGATCCCTCGCCTTCCCAGAGACACAGCCTGAAGCGTCTCCTGGACACAAACGATTAACAATAAATCATTAAACAAAACACCACTAATATCACTTCTTCATGTTATTTGTGGTTTTATTTAGAAAATACATCTCTAATATTTATTACCATAGTTAACAGGTTTTTGTTTGATAAATAAATCAAATTCAAATGGAATCTGGAAAAATTTTAACAGAAAACACAGAATTCAGAAAAAAACTAAAATAAATTTGGGAAAAGTAAAAACTTTGAGCCAAAAATGTTTTTGTAAATTCAAAAAAAAGAGAGAAAAGAAATAAAACTTCTAAAATGTAAAGATTTTAGAATTCATTTAGCACACTTTTTTTTACTAAAATGTAAACATTAAAACAGAATCCAGAAAAATGAAAACAGAAGAAACAAAACTTGAACAGAAGCCGTGTGTCACACAGACGCTTTACTCTCATCACTCATAACTGATTACAGATCCACGATCTTACGAGAGGATGAGGAGACGACGGACGGAGGCAGAGGTAAAGCTACACCCAGATAATGCAGGTCTATGGGTGCCGTCGGATCCAGAAGATTCAGTTTCAGTCCAACTGGAGAGAAACAGGACAGAATGAATGAAGCAGACACTAACAGATGAGCTGAGATGATTTCTTCTGCTGAAATAAACTGAATCTGATCTCTTCATCAGATCTTCTGTGCTCAGTTCAGCAGGGACAGGATTTAATAACTTTAAACTCATTTTTATAGTTTATGAGTGTCTTATCTTGAGTCAAATTCTTACATTTAATAATTTATGCATTGAATGTGTGATGAGTCTAAATGTATTTTAATAGATTGAATCATGTGGAGAAAGAACACACTGTAAATGAGACGTGTCTGGACTTCTGTGTCTGTGAGTGTGTGTGTGTGTGTGTGTGTGTGTGTCTGTGTGTGTGTGTGTGTGTCTGTGTGTGTGTGTGTGTGTGTGTGTGTGTGTGTGTGTGTGTGTGTGTGTGTGTGTGAGAGTGTGTGAGAGTGTGTGTGTGAGAGTGAGTGTGTGTGTGTGTGAGTGTGTGAGAGTGAGTGTGTGAGAGTGAGTGTGTGTGTCTGTGTGTGAGTGTGTGTGTGTATTTGTGAAATACCTGATAATATAAATCTCACATCATTAACACACTTCAGATCTTATGGTGGATGATTAAGCCTCTCACAATATCTTTTTGTTGTGTGATATATTGTTATATATTATTGTCATTCTATGCCACTGAATGTATAATCCTAATATAACAGCATGATAACACAGGAAGACCTAGACTCTTAACTGACAACAAATATTTAATTCTTAAAAATATTTAGATCATGGAAACTAGGTATAAACATTAGATACCTTGAGAACATTTTCTTATAAGTAGAAAAAAAGACAAATACACAAAAAAAAAACATATATAGTGTTTGTATTCTGAGGTCAGAGTTCACCTTCCTGAAGAGCTGGATGAATGATCTGACGGTTCTTCATCTGCTGGAGCTGCTGCAGTAAGATCATCTCCTGCTCAGAGAACCAGCCTGAACACACACACACACACACACACACACACTCTGAGTCTCTCGTCAGAGCGGAGGCGGCTCAGGATCAGAGGTTTCTCACAGACCTGCTTCAGGAGCTGGTTTCTCTGCTCTTGATGAAGTTGAGCTCCTCATCTTCCCAACATGAAGGTCCAGCGCCTCCTGAGACACAAACCAGCCGATCAACACCACCAGCCTTCAGAGAACACACCGGCTCTGTGTCCGACTCATATCAGTCATCTCCAGGTTTTACATTCATTATATAAAGAAGTCACACGTTTCCAAACCAGGCACAGCTTACTTATACCTCCCTGCTCCTTACAGCCAGCTGGAGAACGTGACGTTTAACACGAAGTGAACCGTGCAGTGTATTAGAAAAACTGACGTATTTTGATATGTTGCCATTACGAAAAAATACAGGACGTTTCCTCAGAATTAACTCAATAACTAAATAAAACACAATACAATAAAATTAAAGCATTTCATATTAAACCCCCTCATTTTAACAATATTTTCAGCTTTCTATTTGGTGTATAGTTCAGTCATCTGCACACAAGAAAGCGTTCAGATGCGCATCACGACGTCTAGTTTCATATTCCCTATTTCCTGTGCATCACTGCCAGCTTACTACGAACACAACAACAGCATGGGAGCTCATGAATAACACAGATATACTTGCTTTCTCGTACGGCAGTACATCTAGTATCAACATCCTCTGACACGAAATGGTCTGACGGCATAAAAATCTAAGGGTTTGATAATAAAACTAGTGTAAAAAAACATGGTTTTGGTTTTGGCCTTAGCACACAGAAGTGTATATTTCTTCTTTTTGTAAGCGTGAAGGAGCTCTGAATGCTTGTAGGCTGTGTTTCTAATAATGAGGATGCTCGTTATTCAGACGTATACGGACAGAATCTCTCACACCTTGGCAGTGAAGGAGACGAACAGCAGGCCGTCCACCTGCTCCAGGTCCGGCTGCATGGACGCCGTGTCCGAGGCGCTGCTGACCGCTGCTGACCTGTGCTTCACGTTAGTCCACCACTTAGCCTTAGCCTTCCTAGCGCCGCTCCTCCAGCCCCGGCGGTACACGCGCTTGACCCCGCGGCTGACCCCGGAGCCGGCGGCTAGCGAGGAAACGACCGAGTCATCTCTGACCGGCTTCCTTCCCTCTTCACTGGACTCAGATCCTTGATGTGTGTGTGTCCAGCTACAGATGAATGAAGAAACAGCGGCAAACACACGTGAACACTGACTGTGTGATAGAACACACACACACACACACACACACACACACACACACACACACACACACACACACACACACACACACACACACACACACAGACACATGCACACGCACAGACACACACACACACACACACACACACACACACACACACACACACACACACACACACAGACACACACACACACACACACACACACACACACACACACACACACACACAGACACACACAGAGACACACACACGGTCCAGCAGGTACCTGCGGTGTTTCTGGCGGTCAGCGGCGGTCAGAGCCAGCTTGAGTTTGTTCTGAATGAGGCGAGCGCTGGGCCCGTCCTCTCTGAACGCCAGCATGAAGGGGTTGCAGTCGATCTTGAGCCGGGTCATCAGCGGGTTCTGGTAGCTGGTCACCGTGTAGAAGGCCGTTTCAGGGAAGGTGAAGACGTGAAGGTCCGGCTCCGGGCCGACGGGAACCACGCACAGCCGAGGCTGATAGCGGCGCATGGGACGCAGAACCAGAGCAGAGTCTCGGTCCTCGGGCCGGTGGGACAGCTTCAGCTTGTAGAAGGACACGGGTCCGTCCATCCAGCGCTGACCCGGAGCCGGAGAGTCAGGGTGGACGCACACTACAGAGAACACACAGAGAGCTGAAGGATTAGCATCGCTCAAAACTGACCCCGGAGCACAAAACCCGTCACTAAGGTCCGTTTCTTTAAACTGAGATTTAAATAAATCATCTTTACACTGACGTCTGGTTTATTAGGACACAGCAATATTTAGTCTGAGATACAAGTATCTGAAAACACTCGAGTCTAATCTTCTCATATTAAATACTTCATGAGTTCATGAGAATATCAGTAACGCTTTAGTGTCCAAGTCTGACTATTAACTAGCTGGTTGTTAGTTAATTATTACTTATAAAAAGCCCACATTAACGTCTCATCTACCAACACCTTAAACCTATCCATTCTTAAATTTAACAAATACTTTACTAAGTATTACTAAGCAGTAATTAGGAGTATACCGAAGCATTGTTTGTTTGTGTTTAAGGTCTTTCCAGCTTCTGTGGCTGTTTTCATGGCCAGAAATATTCTGACTAAACAATATCACATTTCTATTTCTTTTTCTTTTAATCCAAAACTGTATTTGGCTCAACTCTGTTAAAAGAATGAACCCGAATAATAAAACGCTCTCAATGAGATGAAAGCAGCGCCATCCAATAAAACATGTTCAGACATTTGTCAGAAAGAACAAGTTCTTGCTCTAGAATTAAAAAAACGTTTTTCAAACACTGGCCCTTATCTCACGGAGTTTATTCATTATATATTAAATCTGTCTGCCATTTGTTATCAACATAGGAAGAAATTATTGGTTTAAAATCATCTGATCCGACCAATACTGCTCGCTCGTTTGTATAATGAGTTAATAGTTAGTTAATATAGAGAACTGGACCCTGATCTAAAATGTGACCAGAATAATTTACACACTTAATAAAAAAAAACATTTAATGTCTATCAGTAACTTGTCCAGGTTGATACAGGATTTAGAAAGTAATGAGTAATAATTAAGAACTTTTTGGAGAGTAATTCGTACAGTAATCTAATTACACCGTTTAAAATGTAATTAGTAATTTGAAATTATATAAAAAAAAAAAATTTACATAACATTTTTAAAAATGTAAGAAAAAGGAGAATGGGTCAGAAGTTCTTAAAGTGTAGATGGTCTCAGTACAGTTAGAAGCAGTGGTCTCAAAGAACTAAATCACACCTGATCCGGATCTTCAGGATCACCAGAAACGTCCAGGAGCCGGACCCGTTAGAGACCACTGCTTTAGGTGAGCGATACTAACCGCGGGGGATTCTCTCATGATCTATCTTGAGTCCAGTAAGACCCGCCGGACTCTGAAGGAGCGCGTCTCCGGCGCCGTCCGGCTCCCAGCTCTCCCCGGTCCAGCGGTGCTGCCGGTCGTCCACGGGAGCGATGTCCAGGATCAGGAGGTAGCTGAGGCCGGGCCGGAGACCGGTCAGCAGGAAGCGGCAGCAGGGGAACATGCGTCTGCCCCGCTCCGTCAGGATCATCTCAGTGCCCAGGCCGTGGAAGCGGCTCCAGACCGACTGGTTCTCCAGCCGGACCGACACGCCGCCAGCGCTTCCCAGCATGCCCTCTGCTGCGTCCATCGCCTCGTCTACGGACCAGTCCACATCCGGACGAGTCCTGCATCTGAGAGCGCTGGGAAACAAGAAGACCGCTGAACAAACAGGAAAAAGGCCTGGGACTTTTAAAAGATTGTTGTTAAATTATGCAAGTTTTATTATTTTAGTGAACCGGACTTGCTTTGTGATCACTAATATTTCATTAACCCTAGAATAATTAACTTCATTGTGTTTATATACTGTGTCTGTTTTATAGCGCACTGTATTTTTGACGGACTTCAGGGTTTTTTCTGCCAGCTATACAAAAGTGTGATGTGTTTAATTAAAAATAACGCAATAACTCATATTTTTAGTAATTATTGCTTGTGAACACAACTTTGTTTTTCACGGAAAGCACACAGAAAAACAAAAACGACAACAAAAAAAATAACTGTGAGAGGTAACACTATTATCGGCGATTTGATTACAGAGACCTTCTCTGTGTTTAATGATAAAAAGTTTTTACTCTGGTCATTATACATCACTGTGACTCTATTTGATACTGTTCAGTGCTTTACTTATATTAATAGAAAACATTCTGAGAAAGTGTTTGAACCGTGATTGGATGAAAAAGTCAAAAACGTGAGATAAAAAGAAGCAATTAGATTTCATACACATATAAATCTTTATATAAACCTATAGATTTTAGGCGACAGCTGTCACAGACGTGTCAACTTCTGACTCGGCCAATGAGGCGAGGTTAGAGGCGGGGCCATCTGTTTGAAGACCAATGAGAGAGAGGAGGAGCGTTCTGAGGAAAACCTGTCTGAAACAGTTGTCGTTGCCAATTAGTTTAAGTAAAAAACACATAAAAAACACGCAACTTTAACGACGAAATGCTTACACGTGCACAAAAGTAACTGTTTTTCTTTAAAACAAACGACGCTTGCTTTGATATTTATATGCAATATTCCCAAAGCACAATATTCATATTTGTAGACGTGAATAAATGACGAAATACCGTATGAACGATCTCTGCTGTTACATTTCAGTCAACACTAACGAAGGGTCTTTAAGTAGCGCGTATTTCAAGTCATGCAACGCAAACACGAGTGATATGGAGCCACAGGTTAGTCGCTAACTAGTACTAGTTAGTGCCAGCTCGTGGACGCGGGAGCAGCATTTCGAGTCAACAAACTCAGCTCGACTGAAAACAGAAGCCTGCGAAGCGACTCGAACACGAGCTGTTTCATCCCTCACCTCGATAAAGCCGTGCCGCGCTGCGTCTAAGTCATTCTCTCGCTCGTTCGCGCTGTTTCTCGGCGGATTCGGTGCTTCTTAACCGAAATGCCTCCCAAACCAACTGATCCGCCGCGCTCGGTGGCCACGTGACGACACGCACCGCAACCGCTCCCCGCTCGCGCTGTTTTAGTCGCGGACCAATGGCGTGGCGTTCCGGTGACTGAGGCGACGCGCCTTTTCTCATCGGACTCACCAGGAATAACTCGGGCGGTTTAAACACACTGGAGTTATCCCTACAGCGCATCATTTATGTCTCACTGTCTTTTGCAGTCAATGAAATAAACCAACCGTTTTTGTTTCGATTATACGAGGTCATGCAGCTCACGTGAATTATTTTTTGTCATATTTTATAGTGCTGCACTAACTTTTGCGACAAATTCAATCGTTTCTTCATGTTTTCTTTTCTTCATTTGCAATGTTTGAAACAAAGTATACATCATTTGAAAAAAATAAAAATAATAACTTTAAAGTTACCTGACCAGAGCCCTAGAGCGGGATCGCCCTCTCGGAAGTGACGTCATCTCTTGGCGGGAAAACGGCGGTTAACGTAAATGATAACTTTTTGATGAACAAAAAGGTTTAAGAAAAACACATATTTGATCATTTCTTCGATGTTTTGTGCTTTTAGGTGGTCCGTGTCTATCAAATATTCATCCATTTCGATCAAATAATAACACAGATCAGTCTGAAGGGTAGAAATATGTGGATGAACTTTAAGTTGAAGTCCTGAGGTAAGATTCCTGTCAATCATCACTGAGAAAAAAAAGCTCTTTATGACTTGATAGTTTATATATTGCCCTTTTTTTATTCTTTCTATCATCCGTATTTGGGTAAAAGCGTCTGCTAAATGATAATGTATTTTTAGAATATAAATAATGAAGGTATAATGTTTATATAAGGGTTATGATCTTGGTCAAAGCAGATTACTGATGATTGAAATGTTATAAATCATAATGCATTCATATAGCATCTTTCACAATTTGTCTGTCATTGGGTTTAATGTCTTATTTTGCATAACAGTTATCATAACTATTAATATGTAATTTTTCTAGAAGGAGTGGTAATGTTGCTGGATGATTATGATTATAAACTATAACCAATTTTCAATTATTTGAATAATAATAATATTTACTGTGATGGCCAGAGATGAATTGCATATGAAGATATAACTATAATTGTGGTAATTAAGATGGAATATACACAACTAGTCAACAGTGTAATTAAGTAATAAAAGCGATCATAATTAGAAATGTTTGTCGAGCAGTAAGTCTATTATTATTATGATTTCTGTAGATCATGTGACGCTGAAGAAATAAGTGACACTTTAACAGACATGCAGATAACTTATAGTTCAAAGTTTAGCCAAACTTCACTGAATATCGTATAATCAATAATTTCTGAAAGTAAACCATGAATGTTTAACATTGTATTCGTTGTCAAATAACTCACTGATCATCTAAACTGAACACGGTACAAAAGAAAAGGAAGAGAAACCTGTTCTCTTTTGAATCGACGTGAAAAGGTGCAGAAATAAGTTTCATTTTTGTAGTTGATGATAAAAATAGATAATAAACTAGCACGTATTTTGTAGTGCAGCTCAAGACAGAGGCTTTCCTTCGAATCTACTACAGATCTGTCCAGCAGTATTTTCAGAGTATTATTTTTGTTTTGTTTCCTAGTATGAATATCTAAAGAAAATCATAATGAATTTACTGTACAAGTAAAATGAAATTATGTTCGTTTTCTGTAAAAAACTATAAAAAATATTAGCCTTTCTTACACCATTGTCAGATATTTTTGTTTGTTTTAAGCAAAAAAGAACAAAACTTTGATAGTGTTTTTAATAAAACAAGACTTGGAAAGAAAACAAGGAAATGCTAAGAAAGAGAATAATTTTTGCACCATAGAATAAAGTGGACAGATCTCTGGTAGATTCAGAGGAAAGCCATGGGACACCATTAGTGCTGAGGTTCTTGGGAATTTTGTGATATTGAGCTTCAAAACCAGGCATGAGTCCATTTATCTTTCCATCGATGTCTGGTTTATTAGGATCAGGACTATCTGAGGGAGCAAGAAATATCTAAACATTGAGAAAATGAGCATTAAAGTCCAAATGAAGTTCTTTTTAGAAATAAAGTTGATATTTTGTGGTAGGAAATGTACAAAATGCCTTCATGGAACATGATCTTTACTTAATATCCCATCCTTTACCGTAAAAGAAAGCGTATAATTTTGTCTCGTACAGTGTTTCTAGAAATAGAGCTGTGCTCTTACGACTCGGTTCTCCAGAGATGTTTATTTCTGTAAAAAGTGGATAAAGAGCAAGCATGAACATTCATGAACGTTATGAAACGAAAAATTGTTTTTAGAAGCAAAAATACAGGTGCGTGTTTTTTAGATAAAGATGTTGTTAGGTGTGATGGAGTGAGAGAGAGCTCTGATAATGAGATTATTCCACCTGCCACACAAAAGTGTGACGCAGCTAAGTGTTTTTAATTAAAAATAATGAAAGCAGCTCCGCCCTGAAGCCCGTGTTTACTGTCAATCATCAGCTCCGTGATGAAGGAGCGAGGCCGAACTCCGTGGAGAAATCAAGCCTCAGCTCCAGCTCGTCCCGAGATGAAGGACACCAAAGCTCCAAGGCATCAATTACGCTCTTCTCCGGCTTCTCCTTAACGAAGCTGTGACTTCACCGAGGAGCAGAGGCGTCTCCGGACCTGCTGCGGAGCGCCTCGATGGAGGGCTCGTACCTGGACCTCCTGGCTCTGAGGCTGCTCATCTCCGTCCTCGGCGTGCTGGGCAACACGCTCCTCATCGTCTCCATCCTTCAGACGCCTCGCCTCAAGTCCTTCGAGGTCTTCCTCCTGGGGCTGGCCTCGGCCAATCTGGAGGAGATCGTGGTCGTGGACGTCTACGACATCCTGCTGTCGCGCACCGCCCGCAGGATCAGCATCTGGAGCTGCCGGGGCCTGAAGTTCCTCACCATCCTCGGGGAGATCTCCAGCATCCTCTTCACGGCGCTCATCAGCATCTACCGCTATCAGAAGCTGCGGGACGTCCAGACGCGGGTCAGTCTCCCGGTCTTCATGGACGGCCTGCGCTCGGCCGTGCTCCTGGTGGTCTTCTGCGGAGCCGTGGCTCTTGTCTTCAGCCTGCCCACGCTCCTGGTCAACCTGGACTGGAGTCAGCTGAACTCCTCGACTCTGGGCTGCCCGGCCGATTTCTTCCAGTGCTCGTTCAGCAGATGCCCGACTCGGAACCGCGTCTACAAGTACTCCTTCCTTCTGGTGTGTAACGTGCTCCCGCTGCTGACCGTCACGCTGACCAGCTCCATGATCGCCAGGATCTTGATCGTCCAGCAGAAGACGGTCAGGTCCCGGCAGGCCCCGAGCGCGAGGCAGCAGGGGCCCCGGAGATCGTCCTTCTATCGCAGCACTCTCTCCATCCTGACCGCCATGACTCTGTTCCAGCTCAACTGGACCGTCTACCTGTTGCTTCACCTGGCCTTTGACCCCGGCTCCGTCCCTCTGTGGTCAGAGTTTGAGTTCTTCATCACCACCTTCTACAGCGCGGTCAGTCCCTACGTCTACGGGATCGGAAACAACCTGTTCAGCGTGAAGCGCTTCCTTAGGAAAGCTTCCAGCTAGATTACTCTTTTATAATCCCTTTGTGTTCCTTCTAGTGCACTGTTTTTGTTACATAAGGTATGTGTAGATTTATTATGTTTATATAAATACAAACACATGCATGTATATATTTAAGCTATTTTTTGATGTGTTTATATATTTAAAAAAAGTATATATATATATATATATATATATATATATATATATATATATATAATTATATATTAATTTGAATTACTGTTAGTTACTGTTTTTATAGTTTATTTATAGTATGCTGCAGTCAGCTTGTGTTTTTATAGAATTAGTTAAGCTTCTAATTAGATTATTAATTGTGATGTTTGATATTTTATATTCTATTGCATTTCAAAATAAAAGTTGTTTGTTTACATAATGTATGTGTATATTATGTATTTATAAACACATGCATGTATATATTTAAGAAAAAAATTATGTGTATATATATATATATATATATATAAAAATTATATATTAAATATTTTTCATTTCAATTACTGTTAGCAATTTTGCATTTATGTAATTTCTGTTAGTTACTGTTTTTATGTCTATAGTTTTATAGTATATTTATGTATAGTATGCTGCAGTCAGCCTGTATGTTTAAGCTTCTAATTATATTATTAATATGTGATATTTGATATTTTATATTCTATCGCAGTTAATCACATTCATGTATATTTGTAAGGAAAATATACTTTATATATCTATATATATATATATATATATGTGTGTGTGTATATATTTTTTGATATTTATATTTTTAATTACTATTTTAGTAATTTTGTTGTATTTTTGTCATTTCTATTAGATACTGTTTTTAGTTAAATATATAGTTCATTTTTAGGTTTTGTTAATTTTTTTAGTTTAGTGCATCAAGGAAATGAATGAAAATGAAATGATTTGTGAACTGTCTTAAAATATAAAAATATTAAATTTTCTGTCAGGAATAATGAAGTGTTGTTAAGTTACCAGTCTCCTGTTTCAAAGGCTCTATTAAAGAATCATTCACCTGAAAACAAATAAGGTCTGGTCGTTTATTACTCGTGTCTTTTTATATTCTTCATTGAATCATCTGTATATATATATATATATATATATATATATATATGAAGTATATAGAATATTTTCTGTCTGGGTGTGTGATTTGAGCTCGGAGTGAAAGTCTTGGTTTCCTGTGTTCTTACAGTCAGATCTGAGACGGGAGTGACCTTCAGCCCTCAAGAGACGGCTCTTCAGCATCCTTTCTACACGGTTTCACACCATCTTCATCTTCATCATCACGCTGCTCTATCTTCTCGGGAGCGTAGGGTTCGCAATGTTTTTATGAAATATCATCCATTTCAGGTCCAGAAATATTGTTCCTTAACGTTTCACAGCTGCCGGAGATGACTCTATAACACTTCTCTAATGTTCTCATAACCTGTCATCATCTGAACAAGTGAGTTAATAGAGTTATGATCTGACAATATTTGACTGAGACACAACTAATCTGGAATCTTACTAATCTAAGATGAGGATGTTGCGTGAAGATATTTTGTCCACTTCCTGCCGTAAATATATCAAAAGCTATTGTTTATTTAGTGAGGATTTGGACACATGAAAAGATGATTACTTTTAGTGTGGGAGCAGATATTCTTATTTATTCATCTTTCAGACGATTCATGCATCTCGGTTTCACAAAACGGACCGCTTCTGTGCTCCAGGGTCACGTGAACAGTTTTCTTTTTAGGATTTCATACGCTATAAACATCCTGCCCAGAGAAAGAACGTCTCAGAGGAAGCAGAAACTGGCTTTAGTTTGTGTTTTTCTGTTCTCTGATGCAGAGATATTCAAAGGCAAAGAAAACCCACTGAAAGAAGAAGCTGTATCAGTGTCGCTCTAACCGTAAAGAAACTCTTCTGAGGGAGCGAGCGAACAAACACTTAATATCATCAGAAAGGTTCTTCCAGGAAGAATTTGAAGAAATAACAGGAATAAAGCCCTTATTAGTGAATTCAGGACTGGGGGGAAGGACAGAAATCTGTTTTTATTATTATTATTATTATTATTAAAGATCATACACATTTCTGGCCTAAAACAGTATTGTTTTCTAGAAACAGTAAAGTGATATCTTAAAACTAAATCAAGGTCAAACAACTGGTTCCTAAGTTTTCAAGCAGATAATGGAAAGTTTGAGGGAGTTTACTAACAGAATAATTAGACATTAATTAAATAATAATACCAGCTAATTATAAAGAAGAGATCTCGATGAAAATGGATTTGTAAGGAGTTGTTCCTTTAAAGTCAGTAGAATGTGAGGCACTCGGAGGGATGAGTTTCAGGAGTTCTGGCGCTCGTTCGCGTCCTCTTCCGCGTCGCGCGCGCGCGTTATAACGCTGCCAATTATTGACATTTCGACGCGGAATCTGACGCGCGCTGTAATGCCGATGAGCGCGATCTCCTGATTGGACGAGGAGGATCAGCATGTGTGTGTGTTATTGGTTCGCGTGAAGTTGAGCGCAGAAGCAGGAAGAGAAACAGCCGCGTTAGACGAGACCGCGACGCTCCACCGCGCGTTGAACTGGTGAGTGCCCGCGCGCATTGACCCTCCCGCGTTTAATCGCGCGCCCCGCGAGCGCGTGCAGACCGGGGGCGCTTTAAACGCGTCGCGACGACGCGAGCCGTGAGTTGATAGCGCGCGCTGTGACGCCGCCGTTGTCGAGGAAGGGCGTTATTTCTGCTGGAGGAGGGCGTCGGGCCTCTACCGTTCTCATAAACAACAAACACCGCGACGACGTCACGAAGCAATAGGCGGCGTGACGTCACGACCGTAACGGTAAGGATCGGCGTCGAACTTTAAATCCCCTCCGCTCGCGCGTACGTGCGTGACGTCAGGCTTCACGCCGCGTGGTCGACGATCAGCGATTGTTTTAAAACGTTACTGATAACGGAGAGCTGATGTTTGCGAACTGAGATCTGCTTCATCTGAAAACTGTCTGGTTTGTTATGATTCGGACGACATCCGCGAGAACTATTTGAACTGTCGCTTTTAAATTTGTCCAAATGAAGATATATTCACCGCCTTCACGGGACGGGATCTTAATATCCTAATGATTTTGGCATAAAAGAAAACAACATTTCTACAGATACACCTGTGCTCTTAAGACGCAGGATTGTTGTTTCATGGATTGAGAAACCTGCATAAATTCATATTCTGATGTTTACGCTACTGGCAAAAATAGTGATATACTAGTATTTGCTTCCAGATTCAGCATCTGTGAGTATTCATTCGCCTTCAAGCTTTTAGAAACACATATGATAATGTGGTTTATCCAGCAAAAGTGTGAATATTATTGAAGTTATCAACAAGACATCATCACGAGAGTCGTCCGTTTGACTCGAGTGTTCTCGAGATGCTTTTACTGGAGATGGGGTCTTGTTTTCGGAGAAATTTATCAGATATTAAACGAGTTCATGATTCAGGGGTCAAAAAGAAATGGTTGATTGAGTGAACGTGGGAGAGTTTTGCTGCTCTGTGACTTTAAGAGCCAAAAACAGACAGGTTCAGTCTTTAGACACTTACAGAACTCTTGCATCAGAGATTTAAATACAGTTTTTAATGTTACGCCCCTTACTATACCGTGATGCTGTGACACAAGAACAATAAACACATCACTAACAAGGCATTTGTTGCATCCAGTGGAGACATAATTACTGATTATCATGATTTATAGTGTCTTTTTAAACATAAACATAACACATGAAACACAAACAACAAGCACTACCCTTCATTTCTCAAAACTCACCTTTGAACAGTTGTTTTAATAAGAAAACACTGAAAGGTTGTGAGTCAGAAGCTCCAGACTGTTCTTGTAGAGTCTCTTTCTAGTCTCTGTTACAGTCAGCATAGATTCAGGAATCAGTTCTCAGTAAATGCTCTCTAATGTTTGTTCTGAACGGTGTAGTAAACTCAACTTAACACTGATTTCTAGTCGTGTTCTCTTTTGGAAACAGTTTCAGTTTCACGACGAAACACAGCGTCTCCAGAACATGGCGCCCGCAGCAACACCACACACAGAATAATAGCTCCGCCTTCTTTCTTCATGTAAGCATTTGGGCGGAGTTTATAGAAAATATCTCTTTGGTTTTGAGAGTTTAATCTTTACGGCTTTAGGGATCTTATCTACGCACCAACAGCTCCAAAGAGAAAGCAACACAGATCATATGACCCTTTAAATACACAGACCAGTCCAGTTCTTCCACACTGACTCAATCAATCATTACTGTTTGAACTTTTCCTTCTACAAAGAGGCATTGCCACGTTAGAATACAAAAAGGTCCTGTCCAAACTCTTACCTTAAAATAAGAAGCACACAGTTCCCTAGAATATCATCATATGCTTAAACATTAAGATCTGTACTCGTAGAAATAACTAAAGAAGAGTTGTTTTTGTCAGTATAGTGTATCTAGGTTTAAGGGTGTTTATATATTTTAAGGACATCACTTTTTTGCAGTCTGATCAGAATGTACAGTTCAAGTTACTTCTATGTTAAAGGTTGAGATCAGAGGTATTCAAGCTTACTTTATATATACTTTATATATATATATATATATATATATATATATATATATATATATATATATATATATATATATATATATATACTTTACATGGCAAGTCTTAAAACATGCAAAAACAGTTACTAAAAACGAATTCTTCTCTTTTTCACGAGTGTTGTAAAGAATTCGTAGACTTGATCGCACAGATACTCTTTAAACTGATCTGAGCGTGAACTGACTTTAACTGT
>NC_056718.1:25990160-25992660 GCF_018831695.1 Puntigrus tetrazona
AAATTGACAACTACTTCTATTATTCAGCCACTTTTAAGACTTTGCTTGGGATTAAATGCATATATGATATTTGTATGATATAACATTTAATTATCATCATATTCTGTGTTTGCATCTCACTGTTTTTATTGATACTGAGGAGCACTGAAGGTGTTTATATTTAGTCTAGAACTACAGTAAGATCTTGTTCATGTTTACTCCTGATTTCTCTCAACATGGCAACCCCAGAGCTGAGTTAATTCTCTGAGAAAGGAACACGTGACCCTGGAGCACAAAGCTTGAAATTGATTCAAGCATCATCTGAAAGCTGAATACATGAGTTTTTTGGCTGAGGGACAACCGTTTGAACCGGTTTTGAGATGTTCAGGCAGGAAATGCTGGAGTAAACCTTGTGTGTTCTTTCAGAACGAGATCTTCGCCTCTCGTCATCAGGATGAGAACAGCGTGGCCTGCATCGAGGACCGCTGCTATGTTCTGCCGTTAGCACAGTACTGTAGGTAAGAGATCCGGGACTCTTTCTGTATTTGTCTTTCGTATGATAACCATTTCAGAAAAACATTCCTCGGAAATTGCGCTAAAAGAGTTCAGGTGCAGAAGCCTCTAAATGCTGTCAGAAATGTTCTTCTCTGTTTTTGTGTTAGTTATCTCGCTTTATTTACGCAGAACAGGATCTATATAAAACCATTAGAGTAAAATGACCGAAATTAACCACAGAAGCCTGATAGAGAAGAAGAAGAAGCTCATTTTAGAAACTTTAAAGGCCTTTGCATCTGAACTCTTTTACCAAAGAAGATCGTCACGGATTCAGTCTGATGTGAGTCTAAACACATGAATGAATCTCACACACATCTTCAGAGTGTTCTGCCCATGATGAGAGAATCTTATTTCAAGTGCTTTAGAGTTTCATTTAGGTTCAAGACTATTAAAATAACGCAGTTAAAAGCTCAATATATCAATATCTGTTCTCCACAGCCTTGGCATTCTTTGCATTTTTAGTGCTTTTCACAGTTTGTGTCGAGCGAAGGCCAGTATCTTTATTGATTGTTTTTTGCTTCGCTCATCTTCAGCGAGTCACGTGTGTGTGGTTTTGAGGAAGGTGTCATCGTTAGGGTTGCCAAGTCACTTCAGAAATAGAAAATAAATATCAGTCCTGGTTCTTTGTGAGAAAACAAGGGGCAGAGTAAAACACACTCAGCGTACTTGTGCTTAAAATACCGTCTGCCTGCAGGTAAAAAAGTGTATTTATAAAACTTTATTGTGTGCAAAAAAAAGTGATTAAACCCGTGACTGAACAATAAACGACGGCATCAAGTATGATCCTATTCTGAGTAAATACGTGTTTATATTTAGTCTAGAACTACAGTAAGATCATGTTTACTCCTGATTTCTCTCAACATGGCAACCCCAGAGCTGTCAGTCAAAGCCGGAGTGAATTATTTGAGAAAGTTCAACTGAGATGTATACGTCATCTGAAAGCTTTCTTTGTTAGTGATGTAACTATCTGAAGATCTGTGATCTGGTTCTGGTTCTGGTTCGGTGTAGTTTAAAGCCGATCAAGCTTTATATGAATATGAATGATATAGAAATGAAGATGTCTTGACGTGACGTGTTGCAGATTTTGTGCCTTGGTGAAGCGGCGCTCGGAGGGCGTGTCCGACCCGGCCCCGCTGATGCCCCGCCCCTCTGACAGCGCTGGCCCCGCCCACCGGCTGCTTCCCGACGGCGTGGACCCGCGGCTGGTGTATCTGTGCCGACACGTCTACGACTTCCGCTACGGACGGATCCTGAAGAACCCGCAGTGAAGCTGTGATGATGATGATGATGATGACTCTGCCTTCCTCCTCCTCCTCTGCTGTACACTGGACTGTGAAATATGATCATCTCCACTGGATTCATGCAGACCGGGACTAGACCACAGATCCGGACCGGAGAGCCGGAGTAAAGGTCCGTTCACGCCAAAGACGAAACAACGATAACTAGAATCACTCGTCTGACAAAAAATACTGATTTCTGACCACAACTAGGATAAGAAGACGTGTCTCTGGAGCACAGAGCAAATCATACAGCTCTCTTTTATCACAAAAATCATATTAAAAATAGATTTAATCAATGATCAAAACCTGTTTTTTGAATAGTAACATTGATAAGAACTTCATTTTGAACAACTTTGAAGGTGATTTTCTCAATATTTATGTTTTTTGGCTCCTTTAGGTTCCAGATATATCAGGTACTGTCTGATCATAACGAGCCACACATCAGTGGAAAGATGATTTATTCAGACCTCAATTTTTTTTGTGCTCCAGGGTCACGGATCATCTTCACAATAAACGATAAAACCATTCAGACTTTAGAGTTTGAGCTCTTAAAGCCACAGACGATAAACTAAACAATAACATCCGCCCAGTCAAATAGATAGTTTTTTTTAATTCTGTATAAAGAATCGCTGCAGGTTTCTATGACAAAGCACACTTTCAGTCGTATCACTTCTAAGCATCAAATT
>NC_056718.1:25997660-26002660 GCF_018831695.1 Puntigrus tetrazona
ACATATGTGGGCAAAATATATTAAATGATCATGATATTAAAATCATAATGCTGAACATTTTATTGTTCCTTTAATCAGGATTCATTTTGTTCATGACAAGCCTACGTTCTTATTTCTTTGGAGATTGATGTAAAACAGGAGCTGCTCTGGAGATCTGTTCTGATGTGAATGATGTCTGGAGACGTAGAGTAATAGTTTCCTTGTTGTTCTGTGAGTGAATACAGAGAGACATTCAGATGATTAATTCCTCTCTGCTGAGAGATTATGAGCGATTATAATCTACTTCTCCAGTTCCAGACGACTCACTCTGAGAATCAGCAGGATCAAACGATTCACTGATTCACTCTGATGATTCACAGATGAGCACATCACTGCACAGACAGCTAAATGTGATCAGAAAAATCTCACTAATATCTCAGTAGTCTTCTGCTGCTCAGATATTTATCCTGAGAGAAAAAAAAAAAGGTGTCTCCTGTAGAGTTTCAGAAGAGATAACTGTGGTCAGATTAACTGCTTTGCTTTGATTTGATGCTATAGAAGTGTGTGTGTGTGTGTGTGTCAGATGAGCAGAGCTCTCACGTCAGTGGGATGGAGGTGATGGATCGCCTCATGTTTCTGGAGCAGCGTGTCCAGATGCAGGACGACGAGATCCAGCTGCTGAAGATCAACATGACTGATGTTCTGAAGAGACTCGACATCTCAGAGGAGCAGAGGAGGACATCTGCTAAAGGTACACACTCACTATACTCTCTCACATGTACACACACACACACACACACACACTATGACACACGCTCACTATACTCTCTCACACGTACACACACACACACTATACTCTGTAACACACTCACATCACTATACTCTCTCACACGTACACACACGCACTATACTCTCTCACACTCACATGTACAAATACACTATACTCTGACACACACTCACACTCGCTATACTCTCTCACACTCACATGTACACACTATACTCTGATGCACACTCACATTCACTATACTCTCTCACATGTACACACTCACTATACTCTCACACTCACATGTACACACACTACACTCTGACACACACACTCACACTCTCTATACTCTCTCACACTCACATGTACTCACTATACTCTGATGCACACTCACATTCACTATACTCTCTCACATGTACACACTCACTATACTCTCACACTCAAATGTACACTCACTACACTCTGACACACACTCGTACTCTCTATACTCTCTCACACTCACATGTACTCACTATACTCTGACACACACTCACTATACTCTCTCACACTCACATGTACACACACTATACTCTGACACACACTCACTATACTCTCTCACACTCACATGTACACACTATACTCTGATGCACACTCACATTTACTATACTCTCTCACATGTACACACTCACTATACTCTCACACTCACATGTACACACACTATACTCTGACACACACACTCACACTCTCTATACTCTCTCACACTCACATGTACACACACAATACTCCGACACACACTCGTACTCGCTATACTCTCCCACACTCACATGTACACACACTATACTCTGACACACACTCACATTCACTATACTCTCTCACACGTACACACTCACTATACTCTCTCACACTTACAGACACACACACACACACACTATACTCTGTAACACACTCACTATACTCTCACACGTACACACACTATACTGTCACACACTCACATTCACTATACTCTCACACGTACACACACACACACTATACTCTGTCACACACTCACTATACTCTCACACACACATGTACACACACACACACACACACACACACTATGACACACGCTCACTATACTCTCTCACACGTACACACACACACACACAATACTCTGACACACATTCACTATACTCTCACACGTACACAAACACACTATACTCTGACACACACTTACACTCGCTATACTCTCTCACACTCACATGTACACACTATACTCTGATGCACACTCACATTCACTATACTCTCTCACATGTACACACTCACTATACTCTCACACTCACATGTACACACACAATACTCTGACACACACTCACACTCGCTATACTCTCTCACACTCACATGTATACACACTATACTCTGACACACACTCACATTCACTATACTCTCTCACACGTACACACTCACTATACTCTCTCACACTTACACACACACACACACTATACTCTGTAACACACTCACACTCACTATACTCTCACACGTACACACACTATACTCTGTCACACACTCACTATACTCTCACACGTACACACACACTCACTATACTCTCACACTCACACGTAAACACTATATTCTGTAACACACTCACTATACTCTCTCACACTCACATGTACACACACACACACTCACTATACACTCTCACACTCACATACTATATACACACATATTCACACTATACTCCCACATGCCCACACACACTCACTATACTCACAAACACACAATACTCTGACACACACATACGCTCACACTATACTTCCACACACAGTCTCTCACGCGCTATACTCTACCACACTATACTCACTTGCACACACACACACGCATTGCACACATACACTAAACTCTGATACATAAAAGCACACTCACTATACTCACACACACACTATACTCTCACACGCCCACAAACACTCACTATACTCTCACACACTCACAAGCACACAGTCTCTCACGCACTATGCACACACACACAGACACACACTATACTCTCACACACAAATATAGAAAATTATTTAATATAATTTCATATATATCATAACTTAACTAAATACAACATATCAAATTTTAAAGCTACTTTGTGTAGTAGTTGGGTGACGCAATAATGAATGTAAACATGAACCTGAAACTACTTTGTTTGTTTTTCCAAAAGAGAAATCAGTGTTAAGTTGTGTTTAGTTAGCAGCATCACATGACCCCTTTAATCAACTTATCATGTAAAGAATTGAGCTGTTTTTCCTCAGCGTCTCGTCCGGCGTCTCTGTGTTTGGCTCCTAAAGCAGCAATCAGCTCTTCATCCTCGTCTCTGAGGAAGAGCTCCAGCTCCACGCTGCCCTCTTCACCCTCCTCCAGGAACTACAGCCCCGCACCCGGAGCCAAGAGGTGTGTGTGTGTGTGTGTGCTGGTTGTTGTGGTTTATGACACGTACAATATCCCCATGATTCAAAAGACTTCAAAACTTACTAAATGGTGTCTCTCTGTCTCTCTCTCTCTCTCTGTCTCTCTCTCTCTCTCTCTCTCTCTCTCTCTCACTCAGGAGTCCTGCTGGAAACTCTAAAGAAACTAAAGTGAAGACGAGCATCAGCTCTTGCAGGAAAGTTCTGGAGATGTGAGTAAAAGCTGAATGTCCTGAATCTCTCGTGGTCTTCAGTAACTGACCTCAGTGTTTCTCTTCTCACAGCAAACCAAAGGAAACAGCTCCAGTAAAAACAGGTGAGATAATATCTACATTATAGACGTTCATCTCTATAACTGAGGCTGATGTGATACACGTCTCCATTCTTATCCGATGATATGAAAAACTGAAGATATGTATGAAGCAGCTAGCGATGCGGTTTGATGTGATTCAACACAATGCAATTCGATGCAATTAAAAAAAAAAATATGACTGCTTTTGTAGCAAAGACCACTTTAATTATCAGGTCTATTAGTAACCAGTGTGTCTCTCAGATCAGTTCAAACAGCTTTAATGATCATATAGTGAGTGATCAAAGTACATGAACTTGAGTCTGTGGCTAAATAACAGGAAACTTGAGAAGCAGCCCGTTTCCAGTGAGAGGGCTTCATGAGCTTCTCTATCAGACTCTGAGAGGAGTGTCCTTCATTCTGACCGGAGCTGGATGATTTAGTGACATACAGAGCTTATCTGAAAACACACAGAGCTTCACATAATGAACCAACATCATAGACACCTTACAGGCAGAATAGAGTAGTAGACGTTTACACACGGCGCTGAACACACGATAATAAACGCCGCGATCTCACGGGAATATACGCTGTCCGCTTCCGCAAAATGACGTCAGCACGTACCGCTACGTTATGCGCGTCTTTCATAATAAAGGTCCCCCGCTCAGCCGTCGCTTCGTGTTTAGTGTTTCTTTTTAATCTGTTTAAATTTATTGCAAATGAATATTGTCTGTCAATGAATTAAAAAAACAAACAAAACAAAAACATAATATTCATGTTAAATCATTTTAGACACTTGCGTTAAACCGCTACATGTGCAATTAACATTTTCTTTTCTTCCTTTTTAGATTATTAATATTGTCATTAATGTATAATAATATGTACTACAATATCGTTGGCTTTTTGCCAAATTTCTTTTGTGAGATAAATGCGTACATGTAATGTAAATGTTTTATGTAATATTTTTATGGTGATTATATCAGTAAGGAGTTTTGGGATGTGTGTGTACTCTTATTTTGTAATTTCTCTGTGTTTCTGTGCTTTAGGCTCCAGGCGTGTCCTTCACTGTAAAGGTAGGTCTCGTGCCAAATCACAGTATCATTTATCAACATTATGCTTTTAAAATATAAAAGTGCATCCAATCCACATTTGTGACTGCAAAAGCAAAGACTATTTTAACTCTTATTTTTGCATAAAAGTCTACAAACGCACTAAACCGCACACAATAATGAGAAAGTCTCCTTTAAAGTTGTCCAAATGAAGTTCTTAGCGGTGAATATTATTAAGTAAAAAAAAAAAAGACAAAAAACGTCCTAATGATTTTTGTCATAAAAGAGAAATGTATAATTTTGACTCATACAGTGTATTGTTGTGTATTTGTGTCTAGTAATGATTTTCAGTGTTTGAATGAATCCCAGAGGTTCAGAAAGGATGCTCGCGTCTCTTAATGTTCTTGGTCTCTCTGTCGATTCCTCTTCCTCCTCCTCGTCCTCCTCTGCCCCCTTCACTTAGTGTCTATGCAGATCTGTCTGACGCCGGGGTCAGGAAGGACTGGGTCAGCTGAGCG
>NC_056718.1:26007660-26010160 GCF_018831695.1 Puntigrus tetrazona
TGTTGTTTGAGCACTAGTTAGTGTTTCAGAGCGTGTTTCATTTCCCCTTTAATTCAGCCCTAATCAGTTTGCAGCCTTTTCATTTTAATTATGATTTCCATCCCGAGAGAGAGAGAGAGCATCAGTGTGAGTGGGGAGGGGCTGATGAGAGGATACTCACTGGAGAGCAGTGGGAGGAGCCTCGTAGTCCTCTCAGCCAATGGCGCGGCGGCGGGGCGGGGTCAGACGGCCTCTGCATCACTCAGCATCCCTTCATTGAGCTCGTCTCTGCTGCTGTCACGGACAAAGGATGACATCAGCGCCGCTTCATTGAGAAACGCTCGTCTTCACACGCAGAGCTTCCTTGTGATTTTATCTGAAGAAGAGCGCCCAGGAAATGCAGCGGCGGATGCGAGGCGACTGAGATGCTCTTTCTGAAGCGCTAGCGGCGAGAGAGGAGGAAGAGGAAGAGGGAGAGGGAGAGGAAGAGGAAGAGGAAGAGGGGAAGGGGAGCCGAGCCGCAGAGAGAGAGAGAGAGAGAGAGAAGCAGGATTCCTGGAGCACCTGTTCCTCTGATATGATCATGGATATTAACGTCCCAGCTCACCGCTTCTATTTCCCACAGATCTACTGTGAGCCCGGAGCGCCGCTCGCCGACATCAAGATCAGGTACGTCCTCCTCGCCTCCGGATCCCGAATCCCGCCGGAAACGTGCGGATCAAGGCCTGATTCACAGCTTCACACCGATCCTCTTTTGTTCTGGAGATCTCAGAGGCTGGAGGATACAGACGCGCTGTTACCATGGAAGCGTGTGTGTGTGTGTGTGTGTGTGTGTGTGTGTGTGTGTGTGTGTGTGTGTGTGTGTGTAATGGATGCATGGAGTAATCTAACACACCGTTCCTGTGGTTTAACTCTGATCAGATTTGACCTCCACTGGTCAGGAACACGTCTCCAGATCATGAGTGTACTGTACGATGCCTTTTCTATTGAAAAAAAAGGCAATGTTTTGTTCCTTTTTACTTGAAACGAGCAGAAATATCTACCAGTGGTGTCTTTGAACTGGCTGATATTTCTCTTCATTTTAAGCAAAAACAAACACAATGTAGATTTTCGTAGGAAACAAGGCTTAACGTCTTAAATCATTGCACGTGTCACATGAACGCTTCTTGATGAAAGGATACTTAGAAAGAAGAGGAAAGAGTTTCTGAGCAGCAGCTGTTTGTCTGAATGGTTCCGTGAAGAATCTTTAGAACATCTGAAGAACGTTTGTGTTTCACCAGAGCTTCTTTGAGTTCTTCAGATTCTAAAAAGCTGAGAAAGAGATGGTTCTTTGTGGAACCGGAAACGGTTCTATAGCCTTTATTTAAAAGTTGAAATACCTGCTTCCTTGTAAAACACACTCTTTTAATTGAGGAGCTCGTGCTCTTCTGTGTTTATGAGTCAAGTCACTGCTTTCTGTAGCACTTTATCTAAAACATGTTCACAGTAAAAACAGGAGAATATCACCGTTACAAAACTAACCACCGAAGTCAGCGAGGTCGTGTGGATATTATCACTGAGTATCATTCGTCTTTAAGCCCCAGCTGATTAAACACTTGGTTTTGTTTCTCATAGTTAGTTGTTTTAGATGAGCGGTGATGATCAGTTTTCAGTCAGACTGGATGAAGCTGCTGTGAGGATCAATAATGAGGTTATGAGTCCAGTAGGACAGGACACCGGCGACTGACGAGGCACCCTCTACTCAGCACTGCATCAGGGTCTCGGTAATGGAAGTGAATGGGTGCCGTCAGACTGAGAGTCTGCTAAAAACGTCACAGCGCTCCGGTCCATCAGCGAACATCTGGAGAAGACCTCTGAACGTTGAGAGAGCATTCAGAAGCAACGTTCCCATAATGTTTGCTTAAATGGAATCTTCCATAATGTTAACGCAACCGAGATTTAAATACATTCAGAAATTTGCAACATTAGAGAAAATATTTTTGGAATCTATTTTTTGTTAACTGGGATGGTAATGATGAGCTTGTATTTCATCCAGAAGCAACGGCTTGAAGTCTCCATGCTGGATTAGTTTGATCTTCTCCAGATGTTCCCTGATGGACCGGAGCGCTGGGGATTATTCTGATGTTTTTATCAGACTCTCATTCCGACGGCACCCATTCACTTCCATTGCTGAGACATCACTCCAGATCTGATGAAGAAACGTCCTCCTGATCTCCTAATAAATGGATATACGAACATAATTCTGCCGTATTTCATGATATTCATTGATAGAAATGTGGGTCAGTGAACTGAGAGAGCAGATCCAGTCTGAGAGACACAGGCAGTGATGCTGCAAGCTTTGTGCTGCATCCCAAAGGCTTCTGGGTACCATGGAGACGTGAGGCTGCTCAGCATCCCATAGACACACTATCCAGGTCACCATGGCAACCACGGCCCAGCCTGTGTCTCCTCTGATACAGAGTGACAGACTCAACAAACATAAAGGGTGTGTGTGTGCTGGTTGTTGTGGTTTATGTGTGTG
>NC_056718.1:26012660-26015160 GCF_018831695.1 Puntigrus tetrazona
GTGTGTGTGTGTGTGTGTGTGTGTGTGTGTGTGTGTGTGTGTGTGTGTGTGTGTGTGTGTGTGTGTGTGTGTGTGTGTGTGTGTGTGTGTGTGTGTGTGTGTGTGTGTGTGTGTGTGAGTGTGTGTGTGTGTGTGTGTGTGTGTGTGTGTGTGTGTGTGTGTGTGTGAGTGTGTGTGTGTGTGTGTGTGTGTGTGTGTGTGTGTGTGTGTGTGTGTGTGTGTGTGTGTGTGTGTGTGTGTGTGTGTGTGTGTGTGTGTGTGTGTGTGTGTGTGTGTGTGTGTGTGTGTGTGTGAGTGTGTGTGTGTGTGTGTGTGTGTGTGTGTGTGTGTGTGTGTGTGTGTGTGTGTGTGTGTGTGTGTGTGTGTGTGTGTGTGTGTGTGTGTGTGTGTGTGTGTGTGTGTGTGTGTGTGTGTGTGTGTGTGTGTGTGTGTGTGTGTGTGTGTGTGTGTGTGTGTGTGTGTGTGTGTGGTTCAGTCTATCTGCCGGTGTTTTCAGTATGTTGTAGTGTTTTCTATCTCTGTTCATGATGCCATTTTTTCATGCATCTGGATGAAAAGTGGAGTAGAGTGATATCTGTGTGGTGATGACTGCATGGCAGCCGCTGAATTAAACATGCACCGCAGTCTGAAACATTTATAATTGTGCTCCGGCTGCATGCACGTGACGGCTGATGCATTCACAAATAAAGCGCTGGAGCCCCTGCAGTGCTGCTCTGTGTGATTCTGACATTGATGTTCATGTGCGCTCACTCGGTCTGACAGGAAGTGGAGGTCACGTGACTACCATCGGCAGCTGGACAGCGTTTACTGCAGCGAGGCGCTTCTTAGTGCTGGTTTTCATGCAGCTGGATAAAATAAATCCAAAATTAAACGTGCATTATAATGAAATCACGTGACGCTGGAGTCTGAACACGTTCTACAGGCAAAAACTGTGCATGCGTGAATAAACCTGTCTTCAGCTGTATAAACCACTGCAGTGGAAACACGAGCAGAAAGCCTGTTCTCTGCTAGCTGATCATAACCAGATAAACCCAGACTGGTTGATTTTGTTCATGTTTCAGTGTGTGTGTGTGTGTGTGTGTGTGTGTGTGTTTGCTGTGTATGCATCTAAAGTCTCCCATGAAAGTCTCATTATTGAAGTGCTTTGCTCTGATCAGCAGAAACTCTAGAAAGCACAGCTTATGAAATGATTTGAGCTGACGGGGTCTTCTCTGACGGTCATACATGTGTCGCATTACACCATGATACGTTTATCATCTAGTTATGACTCAGTGTTAGACTGGGGTTATTTAAAGAAAGATGCTGCACGAAGCGGAATATGACGTCTTTACTCTGCAATTCTTTTACATCACTGCAAACATGTCTGGCTTTCATCTTCTGTGGAACAGCAAAAGAAGGTATTTTGAAGAATGCTCCAGCTCTTCCGTTGTGATTTTTGTCCATTCTGTCGACCCCAAAATGTTTTTGTTCGGAGGAGCAGACTCACACACTCACACTCACACATCTGAACTCGGAGCAGAGTAACCGTCTCGAGCGTGTTCAGCCCACGGCAGTGTTTATAATTTTAGCAGCGCTGCACAGATGGGCTTGTTTTCCTCGTGTTCAGTGCTGTTTCTCATGTTCTGTCCTTTAAGAGGAGCAGACCGGGGCAAGTTGTCACGTGCTCTGGGTTTCAGTGTTTCTGAAGTATTGATTCAGTTGTCCAATCAGACAGATGCTTGTTTTATTCCAGCAGTGATTGTGTTTCTAAATGTGAGCATTTTGTGAATCCTGTTACTAAAATTGGCTACATATTATGAAATATATCAGTTTACGGTAAAACAATCTTTAGACATGTTAAAACAAATGTAAGTGGTCTTCTAGAGTGGTGATGTTGTTGGAGTGTTCTGCGGGTTGCTATGTGATTTGTAGGGTGTCCTGGTAGTTGTCATTTGGTTGTTAGGTTTTACTGGTTGCTATGTGATTGTTGGAGTGTTCTGGGGGTTTTAAGATGTTCCAGGGTTGCTATGTGGTCTTTATGGTGTTCTGGAAGTTGCTATGTGGTCATTAGGCTGTTGTGACAGGTTGCTATGAGATTGTAAGGGTGTCCTGGGTGTTGCTATGCGGTCATTAGGGTGTCCTGGGTGTTGCTATGGTTGTTAGGTGATTGTGGCAGGTTGTTATACGGTTGTTAGGGTGTCCTGGGTGTTGCTATGCAGTCATTAGGGTGTCCTGGGTGTTGCTATGGTTGTTAGGCTGTTGTTAGGGTGTCCTGGGTGTTGCTATGCGGTCATTAGGGTGTCCTGGGTCTTGCTTTGTGGTCATTAGGCTGTTGTGACAGGTTGCTATGAGATTGCAAGGGTGTCCTGGGTGTTGCTATAATTGTTAGGTGATTGTGGCAGTTTGCTATACGGTTACTAGGGTGTCCTGGGTGTTGCTATGGTTGTTAGGTGATTGTGGCAGGTTGCTATACGGTTGTTAGGGTGTCTTGGGTGTTGCTATGCTGTCATTAGGGTGTCCT
>NC_056718.1:26025160-26052660 GCF_018831695.1 Puntigrus tetrazona
CCATCTAGCGGCCATAAAGATAAACGACTCGCTCAGCGTCTGACGTCACGGATCACGTGTTCGTGGCAAAAACGAATCGAGCTCCGCTTCGGCGTGAAATGTGTTGCTCTTTGCTGCAAGCTCCGAAGCTTTGGTGTCGAACGTAACGTCGCTATTATCATCATCATCCCCTGCGATGCGAACGTCGCCGGGGGGAGCTCGCCCAGAAACGCGCGGTTTGCCCCCAGAACGAGTTTTTCACCGGGGGAGCCGGGTTTGAGCAGCGGCGGGGAGGGTTTCGTCGCGGGAACCTGGCAACCCTGGAGCGGAGCCCTACGCTCGGTTATTTGTGTTATCGGAGCGCGCGCGCTGCGGGTTTCAGGGGGTGTGCGAGCGAGCGAGAGCGTCGCGAGCCACAGCGGAGGCAGGCGAGCGAGGCGGACCCGGCGAACATGGCATCCGGCGAGACGCTGTACATCGAGGCGGACGGCTCGGAGATGCCCGCGGAGATCGTGGAGCTGCACGAGATCGAGGTGGAGACCATCGAGACCACGGTGATCGGCGGCGACGACGACGACGACGACGAGCAGCAGCCCATGATCGCGCTCCAGCCGCTGGTCACGGACGACCCGAGCCAGCTCCACCAGCACCAGGAGGTGATCCTGGTCCAGACCCGCGAGGAGGTGGTCGGCGGCGACGAGTCGGAGCTCCGCGGGGAGGACGGCTTCGAGGAGCGGATCCTCATCCCGGTGCCCGCGGAGGAGCACTACATCGGGCAGACGCTGCTCACGGTCGCGGGGAAGAGCTCCGCGGGGCGGCTGGGGAAGAGAGCGGCGTCGGGGGGCAAGAAAGCGGGCAAGAAGAGCTACCTGAGCGCGGCGGAGGCCTGTGGGAGGAAATGGGAGCAGAAGCAGGTGCAGATCAAGACTCTGGAGGGCGAGTTCTCCGTCACGATGTGGGCTTCGGGTGAGTCCCTCGGCGGGCAGGGCGTTGTTCGCTCCTCGCTCCGTGTTTATGTTTTGAACGGAGGCCATGTTTTGGGCTGTCGATGGGCGCCGCCATGTTCCCCGAGTCCAGTATGGCGGCCCTGGAAAGATGGCGACGGCGCGGCGGGTCGGAGATGGCGCGAGCGCGCTGCGGCTGCCGCGTGTAGGCCGCGAGGCGAGAGCGACCGTTAAAAACCGTTAAACGCGGATTTTGAACGTGGGCTTCGGCGGGAAGCGAGCGCGCGCCGCTTTGGATTTAAATATGCGCCGTGGAGCGACGCTTTATTTTATTTTGGCGTTTGGAGCTGTGCCTGTTTAAGCGTCACGCGGCGTCCTGACGCAACCCGACGCGATAAAAGGTATTTTTTCACGTTGTCCTAACCTGGAACAGCAGCAGTTTATTCAGCCTCTAATATGAGTTTGATTCTCATATTGAGTGATATTTACATACGGAGGGCAAGCGTATATAAAGTTTACTAGTTTACCTCAGACGTACGTTAAACATAGGTGATATCTGTCATTCAGTATGTAATGATGTTATAAAGATTTTTTTAATGTTTATGATCTAATTCGTAAATATTTCGTTTCGCTTCTACAGAGGCTCCGCCCACACACGCTTCTGATTGGCTGCGATATTCGATTCAGTCGCGTCGAGTGTATTTAATTTTAACCAAAATTGAACATTCTGTCATTAATTCCTCATCCTCATATCGTCCCAAACCCTTAAAACTTACGTTCATCTTCGGAACACACCTTTTTGGTTGACTTTGAGAGCTGTGTAGACGACACAAATTGAACATTTTTTGTTGTTTGCACGCAAAAAGGCCTAAAAAGACTTGACTTGTGTTGTTGTCTGTGGAGGGTCAGATCTAGGAATGTCTTTATTTACGTTCTGAAGATGAACGAAGGTCTCGCGGGTTCGGAGCGACCCGAGGGCGAGTAAGTACCGGTAAAGTTTTCCTTTTCTGCGCGAGCTATCCATCCCTTGAACTTGTTTAAACCGTCTGTGTTTCAGATGACAAGAAGGACATCGATCACGAGACGGTGGTGGAGGAGCAGATCATCGGGGAAAACTCTCCTCCGGACTTTTCGGAGTACATGACGGGAAAGAAGCTCCCGCCGGGCGGAATCCCGGGGATCGATCTGTCAGACCCGAAGCAGCTGGCGGAGTTCGCCAGGTCAGAGACGCTCACCTTCAGCGCCCCGTTACCCATAAAACCAGCACAGGTCTTCACACGCGACTCGTGAAATTGTAGAAACAATCGTTCCGTTGATGAGGAGAGCGATCGTGAGCCCATTAGAGACACTTTTGGGTTCAACAAAACTAAATAAACGATAATTTGCTGAGATACAAATATTTGAAAACCTCAGGGAGCCAAAAATAGCTATAGATTGTATTTGCGTCGCGTTAAAAAGACAGGGTTTCGTTATAAGAGTATTCTGTAACGATGTATTCAGTCGTTTACATTCAGGTTTAGGGACAGTGTAGCCCTTCCTGATCGGTATTTTACTTTTTCAACCTTAGGATTTCCTGCATTTTTATTGAAAACAAATGCCTTTGCGACGTGTCCGGAGAAAAAAGTTGATCAACTGATCGTTTCACAAAGACTTTGAGAAGCTGAACTAAATAAAGTGAGGTTCAGGATTAAACAGGAACAGATTTCTGTGCATTGGTAACGAGAGCCGGGTTTTCTAAAAGCAGTCTCTTCTGGTTTTTGTCAGTGTGATCAGAAGATGCTGTCAAATCTATGGATCAAAGACATGATGCTATCAATCATAACATAATATCAGTCTGTTGATGATGAAGTATTGCTGAAACCAGATATTTAATTTACTTTTTAATTAAGTTTATTCCTTAAAATTTTAAATTTGGTGTTTTACAAGCAGAAATGGTTGAATTAAACGTTTGAAGGTTTTTCTGTTTTAATAGTTCAAATTAATTCAAATGATGAAATTTAAAACAATTTAACGAAATTCACCAGCTCGAATCATTTTAATTGTTCTCAAATGATAGTCTGAATAATGAAAAAGCTAATTGATTGAATTCGCAAAATTTGAACTCTGTGATTAATTGAAGTCAAGATGTCTTCCAGCTGTCTGATGTAACTGAGTACCACTGAAAACAAATACAGAAGTGTGTTGGGATCCTGTCAGCTTCACTGTACTTCCTGTAAACATGTGTTGTGTTGTTATTGATGTTGGGTGTCTCTGTGTTTAGCTGCGGTGCTTTGACCAGACGTTGACTGTTAGTTGTTTTATTTCTCAGCCCCTTCAGTCACAGCGGAGCTGGTTTTGCTCGTAGTCCCGTCCGGTGAGTCTTAGACTGAATCTCACTCTCAGGGCTTCTTATTGGTCACCGGAGAGCGACTGGGGTCTTGGGTGGAAGTGATCTCAATGTCCTCCGATGCGCTGAGCATGCTGGGTAACCGATGTCTCGTGTGTTTGTGTTACAACAGAATGAAGCCGAGGAAGATCAAGGAAGACGACGCTCCTCGGACGATAGCCTGCCCGCACAAAGTGAGTTCTTGACGTAATAATATCTGTTTCTCATGAGCGTGAAGCATAGTGCGAGTGCTTCCCGGTTAGCATGCGGTATTAATGGCGCTAGTTTATTATTTATACTTGTTTTAGGTACAACAGCAGAAAATATAATGTGAGCAGCTGTATGTGACGCTCAGAGAGAATAGATCTGTGCAGTGACTTCAGAAGTAGACGTCAATAACAATGATAGCATCAATAAAATCCATCTTTTCAGGGCAGACTAACTTTTTACACAAGCATTAATAATGTTTTAAACGTAAAACGTTGAATAAGTACTGAATAAGTAAAAGGTGTCGCTGTTAATGAGTCATTCTGATCATCTGAACAGATTCATTTAAACGGTTGATTCATTCAGGAACGAATCACCTTCATGTTTCTCAGAGACACGAATCAGTGCTGTGAACGTGTTTGGGAAAGACTCTTAACTTCTTGTTTATTGAAAAAAAAAAAAAAGTAAAAATCAGTATTGCTCGTGTGATCATGGCCTGTGCACTCTTTACAGGAAGTGGTATAAATATAAGCGTGTTCTTTCCCCCGTGTATTGAATTTGTCATCACACACACACACACACCTGTCCTGTGTTTCTGACAGGGCTGCAGTAAAATGTTCAGGGATAATTCAGCCATGAGGAAGCACCTGCACACTCACGGCCCGCGGGTCCACGTCTGCGCCGAGTGCGGCAAGGCCTTCGTGGAGAGCTCCAAACTCAAGCGGCATCAGCTGGTTCACACCGGAGAGAAACCCTTCCAGGTACACCGCTGATGAACACCAAACACAGGGGAAGAGTCACATGACGTGTACAGCGTCCTCACACACACACACACACACACACACAACTGATCAAGAATAAGCAGTTCAGCATTTCAGTGAAAAAACATCAAGTGTGAAATGTAACTAAAGATATTTAATTGTTCTTGTTCTCTTCTAAAAGCGGTGCACTACAGTAAGTCCTGTGTAGTGTCCAGTGAGGTTAACACTAGTAAGGGAAGCTAGCGGTAAACTTCTACAGGTTTTGCCTGTTCCTGTGCCTCTGGTTTTAGTTGAGGATCATTGATTAGATCAGAGACGTCTCTGTTTAATCTCCATCACTCTTCAGTGCTTTGATTCAATCTGCTGTTAGAAGCGCTGTATCAATAAAAGTGATTGATTCTGCTTCTAGAAATGCTCCTCAGATTAGGAAATGCATTTAAAAAAAAATCCCATTTTAATGTTTAAATTAAATGTAAAAAAAAAAAAATGGAAATCAAATCATAAACAATTGAACATCGATTAAAACAACATTTTGAAATATTAAACTTTTTTCCAGATACAAGTATGTTTTGTTGTATTTTACTGGTTTATTAAATCATAATAATCATAAGATAATAATCTGAGCCTCCTTGTGATATTTTTACAGCAGTATAGAGGGTTTTATTCAGAAATAGTTTTCTGGATTTGTGATTTAATTCATACGATCAATGACGGTGTTAATCAAGACATAAAATATATAGGCCAACGATTAAAATACAATCTAATAGACATAACAATTCTTTTATTATTATTAATATAAGTGTATATTAGTATTACTGTAAGGCTGGGCGATTTCTACATTTTTTTTCTTTATTTTATTGACTGATTTAGATTGAATGTTCTGCCACAATCGTATTTTTTTTTAAAGAGTAGAAATGATCATGATAAGCTGAGAGTCATGTGTAAGTGAGGAGCTGAGGAGCTGTTCTCTGTCTTTCTGCTCCAGTGCACGTTCGAGGGCTGCGGGAAGCGCTTCTCCCTGGACTTTAACCTTCGGACACACGTCCGGATCCACACCGGAGACCGGCCCTACGTCTGCCCCTTCGACGGCTGCAATAAAAAGTTTGCTCAGTCCACCAACCTCAAATCACACATCCTGACACACGCCAAAGCCAAGAACAACCCCTGACAGGTATCAGACTCCTTCACGGATGATGCTTTTTACCACAGAGACCAACCGGAACGCTTCATTCTTTTCCACGTTTACTTCGGCCTCTCGCCTCTTCATACACATATAGCTTTTAATTTTCTATTTCTCCAAGTGTGCATATTGTACACTGATTTTGGGGTGTGCTTCAGGATCATGCTGTTAGTTGTTGTGACCTGCTGGACGCTGTGGGTCGTGTTGATCTGCTTTCTTCACCGGTTGCTTTCGTCCTCTCTCTCGAGTCGCACCACGCTGAACCGCAGTGTTAACTGTCGTTTTTTCTTTGTTAGAATGTATCGTAAAGGTCTGAACCATGAGCTATCCTTTGTTAATATTTACACCTCACCTGTATTTCAGCAAACTACAATTAAAGAGGGAAAAATCTGTTTTGGTCAACTTAATTTTCCTTCCTGGAGTCACACGGACAGTCCAAACACGATTAATACTCTTATGGTGTTTATTAGTGTTTATAACCTTTAGATTTAGTTTTCTTTTAATTCCTTTATGTTGGTGCTGTCAAACGATTAATCTCATCCAAAATAAACGTTTTTGTTCACATAAATGTCTATATATTTCTATATATATATAAATACAAACGCATGCATGTATATGTTTGAGAAATAATTATATATTAAATATATTTATAAAAATGTAAATGTGTATATAGATGTGAATATTTTTTAAATGTATGCTGCATGTGTATTATTATATACATAATATAAACATTACATAAAACTTATTTTGGATTTTAGTGATTCAAATTAAAAATATTAGTAATTTAGCTTTATTTACATTTTTTAATATACATTTTTATCATGCTCTTTTCTTTTTTTTATCAGTCAGAAATTGCTTAAATTTCACAAATGCTAGAACATTAAAATGCACTGAATGAAAGGAAAAGAAAGCAGTGTTTTCTGTTTTCACTGCATGGGTTTGAAATGTTAAACCTGTAGGTGTCTGTGCTTTCAGGACCTCTAGTGGTCAGCAGGTAACATTCATCATCATCATCATCATCATCAAGCAGATCATTTGCATATCAGCTGCCTTAATGCTTTTTTAATGTTTGTCTCGATGACGGTGTAGTTGATGATGAAAGGCCTCTGCTCTGATCCTCCAGCTACTGAGCTTTAATTAGCCCAGATTAATCGTTTGACTTCATGAACACTCAACAGCTGCTACACTCACACACACACACACACACACACACACACACACACACACACACACACACACACTCACTCACACACACACACACTCACTCACACACACACTCACTCACACACAGACACACGATTCTAATATACTCATCTGCATTTGTAATATTAACTAATGCACAGATAACAGTTCATTCAGATCACAGTGAGAACACAGATAGATGTTTGTACGTTTAGATTCTTTTATTCTTTCTTCTGATTGGTGAATGTAACACAACTCACATCCCTGTTTTTTCAAGATTAAAAGCGTTGTGGGGATATTTTTAAACTCAATCAGTAGTTCATCTGAAACATTTGCTGTAAATGTGTTCATCTGAGATCAGGAGGATGTGTCTTCATCAGATCTGGAGAGATGTCTCAGCAATGGAAGTGAATGGGTGCCGTCGGAAAGAGAGACTGATTAAAACATCCCAGCGCTCCGGTCCATCAGTGAACATCCGGAGAAGATCAAACTAATACAGGATTAAGATACAGATCAATAAGATCTAAAAAGGTTTTTGTTATAAAGTTATGAAAGCATGTTTTACAATGTCTTTGTTGAATGCTTTATGAATTTTATAATTTCCCACACATTATAGAGTGATAAGAAGAATGTCCTGAAACAAGTAGAAACATTAAAATACTGTCAGATGAACATCCTACTAAAACATTTCATTAAAATGTGTCATGAATAATGTTTTTGTGCAAACATTTAAAGAGCATTATTAAAGACCAGATAACTCTGAATGACCTTTTCATTATTACTAGAAGAGCGTTTGTTCATAACATTGAAAGAATCTTTTCAGAACGTTCTGAGAACATTCTCTTAGCTAATAACTGAAGAAGAAGAAATCTGCACAGATCTAAACTGTGTCTGGATTTTGACGAGAGAGACGGCAGAGATGCACTTTTTCTCTGAAATAAAGAGTTATTGTGGATGAATTACAATCATCTTAAAGCTGCTTTAGTTTGATCTTCTCCAGATGTTCCCTGAAGGACCGGAGCGCTGGGGATTCTTCTGATGTTTTTATCAGACTCTCTTTCCGACGGCACCCATTCACTGTGAATGTACGGTTGTTTTTCTGGATGACTGATATGCTGCTGATGTGAGAGGAGCGTCAGGTTTGTGTTTGTTCAGCTCCTCTGTGTGTGTGTGTGTGTGTGTGTGTGTGTGTGTGTGTGTGTGTGTGTGTGTGTTCTCGCTCTCTGTGTTTGGGGCGATTGATTTGGAATGATGTTCTTCACAGGGATATTTATGCCTCCGATGCATTATTAATGTTTCTCGTGGTAATGTTTGTCAGCGGTGCAGGTGTTGCAGCTGTGGGTGTGTGTGTGTGTGTGTGTGAGCTGTGTTTTAGATCGGATATTACATGCAGAAATATGTTGCCAAGGTAACTGAGACATGCAGAGCTGCAGCAGATCCGCTCGAATCCCACAGAGACGTCAGGAGCGCTAAAATAAACCTGAAGATCAGATCACATCCAGAGCGTTATCAGCATCCTAGAAGAATATCTTCTGGTGAGGATGTGATTAATCTGATGAATACTGCACTTCAAACACAGGACACTAAACCAACTTGAACATTTGTGTAGATAATATGTAATGCAATGAAATAAATAAATATGGTACCACTTTAAAAGGTTCGTTAGTAAACCGATTCAGTCATGGTTTATTAAATGCATCGTTCAGTGTTAGTTCTGTCAAACAATTAATGGCATACTAAATATCTGTGTGCCATCCTTATAAATAAAGTGTGTGTAGATACAGATAGATAATTCATTTATAATGTATTTAAATATACATTTTTATATAATATTTGCAAATTCAGTGCATAAATATTTGAATGAAATCAATTGTAGCATGATTTATACACGATACACAAGGCTTATACATTTCTAATCGTAGTTTAAAGTTAATAAATTATATAACGCTCATAAAATACTAAATGTAATATATCAGAATGTTCTGACTGTGAAGTGTGTTCTGATTAGATTTCAGCTTCTGAGAAAACCACCTTCTATTATTAGAAACAGCAGAGCGAACTACATTTCCCAGCATCCTCTGCGATCTCATTCAGTATTAACCAGGATCTTCACTCAGTTAATAATGCATTGCTTCTATTAAGATTCTTTGTTTATTTCTCCGCAGGTATGAGTTCTCTGTCGTAGAATCAGTCTGTCCTCGTCACAGACGCTTAATTGAGTCGTGAATTATTCAGTTAATGAGCGATCGCTTCGTTAGTCTTCTGTCAGAGAAATACTAGAAAGAACTCAAAGTCACCACAAAATCAAATAAACTTCTTTCTTCTAACCTTATAACCGGATCAGTCAAGATATATCTATATAACTAGCTTTAATCTTACAGCAAAACATGAAGAGCTTTAAACGATGAGCAAACGTTCTGGACGAAACGTTCATGGAGCATTTGTTGTCTAGTTTTTTCCTCAAATGTTGACGTTACTCTAAAACATCCAGAGAACATTAAAATAACCTTTCCACAATGTTTGCATGTTCGGTTCAGTCACCGAGAGAAAACGATTTCGACGTTTTTAAAAACCGCATTCGATCAACTGAGGAACATCGATGTTTCATCACAGAAGTGTGTTCTTCACTCAAAGGGAACATGAGGAAAAACTTTATTCGCTATCTTTCTTACGTTTGGAAAATTATAAAAAATGATGCATTTTTAAACTGAACATTTTGAGCATTCAGAGAAATACTGTTTTTCAACTTAAACACAATCAAGTGGACAGAAAGCTCATTTAATCTCATATAACTCCAAAAATGATGGAAAGTTTAAAGTGTTTTATCAAATCCAATTATTTTAATGCATTAAAGAGCAACCTGGAAGATCATGATCAGGTTTTAGCCGGAGATACACTTATTCTATGTTTCTTTTGAAGGCGATTGCGTTCTTCAGGATGATAACGAGCAGAGAGACTGGTGGGCATGAATTAATGAATGGTTAATTAACTCTTCGGCTGGTTTTAACGAGCTCGTCCGCTCGCCTCCTTCGTATTCGTCCGTTCATCGTAACGCTTTCAAGAAATCCGTAAAAGCTCCTTTTTATTAAAAGTGTAATTAACAGGTGAAGCACACCAAGCAGGATTCTTCCTGGAAGCGTCTCGCAGACGTCCTTCTTCTGTTTCTGTTTATCTTAAAATGATCGTATTGATTCAGTTTCCTTTGAATGAATCGCTGTGAAATACATAAGAAGGTAGAATCGGTGAACTGCTAGCATGAACGCCGTTAGAGTAAATGAAATTGAATTAAATTCAAACTCGTGAAAAATACGTATTTCAGATAAATAGCAAAACCACTTAAATATTACTCGTAAACCTTTGTAAGCAGATACTGGTTGGTTTTTCGTGCTGCAGTGGTTTATTAATAGAGGCGTGCGGAGAAGTATATCGTATAAAAGTTTTAACGTAACTTTACCGAAGTATTTTTGGCACTAAGGGCTCTCCATACATAAAATGATCTAAACACGAAACACATCTGATATGGCAATATCTCTTAAAAATAATTGTACGAATGCGTTTGTTGAAAGTCCATCCCTTTACTAAAAACGAAGCGCTTTTGCAAACCGACCGAGTCTTGAGAACGGAGCTTAAAGACGGTCCTCACGCTTCTGTGCTCGTCTTCCTTCTGGAGTGAAATGTTCTGTAAATGTAGGAGGACCACGGGCCTCTCGGGACTGAACTGCTCTCTTTCGTCACCTTCACGGCGTTCCTTCGAACAAACACAAGAACTCGCTGCTTCTGAGGAACACGAGCATTAACACGTCTAAAAATAATGAGGCTTTCACGACCAGACCTTCTGCTTCATCTTCAGCCGAGCAGCTGAGACACGAACGCATTGCTTCTTTACGCTTAAAAGTAATAACTGACCGCTACAGTAGATTTATCTGAGATTCCTCAACAACTGAGCATTTGAGCTCTCGTTAGAAAAGATCATTTATGTCTGAAGAACGAGAGTTGGTGTGGTTTAGCTTCTAAATGAAAGCATTTCATGAGACATTTCTATGATTACGTTTGAGTTTTCTTCTCTCTTAGTTGGCTCTTCCACGAATAAAGAAAGAAAAGCTCTTAAATCAGACAGAAAGCGTTAAATTCATGTCGTCGTGGCATTAAATACAGAATAACCCAATCATCTTCCTCAGTGTTTTTGTCTTGGTTTCCTACATAAATATCTAAAGATCCTTAAATCAAGACAGATCTGCTGAAGATACGAAACACGTGAAGATTTTTCCTTTGAGTTCAAACTCATTAAAAGATATTTGTTGTTCTTGTGATCATTATAAGTTTCAGAATCAGAAAACATGACTTTTTATGTTCATTTCCCGGGGAATCATTTGCACTGGAAAACGACAGAAATGCATTTCGCGTTCCCTTTCGATTTATTCCTTAAACCTCTTTCCTTTATTGTAAAAAGGGCTTAAATATTCCTTAATAAAAAGTGTATAATTTTTCAGTCGTACGCACCAAAGTACGCTCCAGTTACACAGTTCTTCAATATTTGCGGCCGATGTTTCGCTGCATTTTCCGTCTGTTATTATCAATCGCGCAGCGCGGGTCGTATTGAACAAGTACACGCGTATCGTTTTCACATTTTATTTTACACAACGTAACATATGCAGTGTCTGTGTATTATCCCATAAAACAAAGAAATATACAAGTCGTAGTATTGTTGTACTATATGCAGGAAACGGTATTTAATTTGTGCTTAAAAAACATCGTCCTCTCTTGACTGTCCGAGGTTCTAACACACGTACGGTGGCCTGGAACGCTATTAAAAACCAGACGGAAGTGAAGTGCAAAATCCTCCATTATAACGTGCTCTCCAGAACCCACTCGGACTGGGACAGCGAGGATCTCCCGTCACGAATCTGGCCCGCGTCCATCTGGGGAATATCTCCGCCGCTCATGGACAGGCTGCGTTTGGAGCGCAGCGGCTGCGGGTAGCTGCCGTACGCCGGCTGTTTGCAGGAGTTCACGTGGAGCGAGTGACGCCGACTGACGCGAGCGCAGCCCGCCGGGACGGTCTGGTAGCTGTGGAGGCTCTGGAGCTGGGCTCTGCGCGACGCCGGCGTCACTATCGTGGAGTACGCGCGACGGCCGGCCGCACCTTGGCCGAGTTGTTCCTGTTGGAGTTGTCCGGCTCGACGTCGACCTGCGTGTCGGTGCGCGCCGGACGCACGGGGTTGGGAGACGCCGGGTGCCAGCTGTGGCTAGCGGAGGACGTGGTGACCGTACAGTCCGGTTTGGACGCCCGGGATGAGACGGATTCGCTCTGAGGAGACACCTTCCGGCACGCGTCCGGACCCAGAACCTGCTTCGACATGGACTTGATGATTCCACAGACCTGAGGAACGAAAAACATTTCCACGCAAGATTAAGGGTTGCTCTGCAAAAAATGTTGTTTTGTGACGTTTAAAGCCCTGATATACAAAAACTCTTAAGAAGGTTTTTCTAAACAAATAAAAATTCCAAATTAAATTTTTTGGTTTTGTTGGGTCAACAAAATAATCTTGTTTTTTCTAAGAAATAAGATAATTTTTTTTACCTTGTTTTTTTTTTATAAAGAGTAAATATCCTAAATTATTTTACTTGTGAAGTATTTTGATTCATGAACGTTTTAAGAAACAAACTCAGATGAATCTGGAATGGCACAATAAAATTACATTGTTCATTTTTGTGTTATATTTTATATTTTGTTAGTGTGTTGCACTTTCTTTAAAATAAGCAGACGTATCTGCCAGTGGGGCATGAAAAATAAACTTGTTTAGCCTTTGAATTAAGATTATTTTTCTTAGCCTAGATATATTTAGGCAAAAACATATAAAAATATATTTTCCTAGAAAACAAGACTTAATATCAGTAGTTATTTACTTAAATGTATTTTAATTCAAGAATGTTTAGAGATTTATACTGGGCCCCAAATTCAGTAAATGTTGGGACGCTTTTTAAATTTGAATAAAATGAATGACTTTCAAATCACATGAGCCAGTATTTTAAACAGTTTCAGCTGGGAGAACATCTATCAACTAATTAAGTGAATTGACATCAGGTTCGTAACGTGATTAGCTTTAAAAGAGATGTCTTCGAGAGACAGAGACTCAGAAGTAAAGATGGACAGAGGCTCTTCAATCTGTGAAAGAGTGTGTAAAAAGATACTTGAAAAACAGCGTTCCTCAACGTCATCATCTACAGGTGAAGAACATCATCTCAGAGTCAGAGAAACTGCAGGAATCTCTTTGTAAGAGACAAGGCTGAAGATCTTTGTTGGATGCTCGTGGTCTTCAGGTCTCAGAAGACACTCGTCACATGATTCTTTCAGACATTACTGGATGTCCAGGAATACTTCCAGAAACACAATCCTCCGAGACGCCTGCAGACGACAACTAAAGCTCTGTCGTGATCAAATGAAGCCATGTGTGAAGATACAGGTCTGGTGGTGTCCTGTGGGTTAAAATGGACTGTTTGAAGTGAAGAGTGTTCTGTGGAGGAGGAGATCTTCAGTGTGTTTCAGTTCAGTTCAGAAGCAGTATCTCTGATGGTATGGAGGTGTATAAGTGTATACTGTATGAGCAGCTTCATGTTCTGGAAGACACTATGAATGCTATATAAAGGTTTTAGAGCAACTTATGCTCCCCTCCGGATGACGTCTATTTCAGGAAGGTCAGATCTTTCCCGATCTTTTACATTTGGAGCATCATTCAATGACCACAAACTCTTCAGCAGCTAAAAACCTGTATCAGACGAGAATAGGACCAAACTCCAACACGAGACTCCAGAAACTCTAACCTCGATGCCCAGACGTCTTCAGGCTGTTTTGAAGAGAAGAGGAGATGCTACGCCGTGATAAACACGACCCTGTCGCAACTAGATTCGAAATGTGTGTAAAAGTGTCTAATATTTCAGTTTAAACATCTCTGCGTAATCGTTCATGTGATCTGAAAGTCGTTTAGTTTGATTCTTTTCATATTTAATACCGTCCCAACACGTTGGGTTGTGGTAAACAGTGCTAGCGAGAGTGTTTGTCCCTAAAAGCTCTGCTGGTGTTGGCTCAGACCTGATGCTCGGACAGCGAGCGCACGTCTCCCAGCTCCAGGCCCTTATCGGCGCCCTCCTGCTGACACACCCGGTAGCGCACGATGAGGAAGATGATGAAGGCCAGCACGGACGCCACGATCACGCCGCCGATGATGACCACGATGGTGCCGCCGAGGAACTGCGACTGCATGAAGTGACAGCGGAGGTACTGCGGCTCGGTGGAGAAGTGAACGCAGCCCACGACTCGGGTCGCCGTGAGCGCCGTCAGAGCGTCGTCGTAGATCGCCAGAACGCACAGATCGTACGTGGTCCCCGCCGCCAGGTTGTTGACCGTGATGCTTTTACTGGTCGGAGGGATCATTCTGCAAACATCGTTCATGAGATATATTGATCATCCGTGTTTGATTAGTAATATAGTGATAAAAGCTTCATTAGGACAACTTTGAAGGGGATTTTAATATTTCTTTGCTCCCTCGGATTCCAGATCTCAGACGGATGTGGTCTGATCACAATCAATGGAAATATTATTTATTCATCTTTCATATTACGTATGATCATAAAACCTTACTCTTATGATGGTGTTGTTCCCCGGGGGACGAGAAAAGAGCGTCTTTTAGTAGCTTTTCAGACGCAACACATTACAAAAAGCAACTAATGGAGGTTATTTAGACATTGTCCCGTTTTCATTCGATAATTCGAACGCTATTGAAAGCTTTGTTTCCCAAAATATAGCAGGTTTGAGTCTTTATATTTAATACTAGAATACTATACTCTTGATGTGATTTTTAATGTTAGTTCTACTGATTCTGTTTCCAGGAATACAATCGTTTTTTAACGTTTTTGTTGTGATTCTGACACTCAGGGTTATAAAGTCTTTTCTTACAGCAACTACTAACTGTATATTTTCACAAAATGAATTTTGAATAGTTTAAAAGCGTTCAAGTGCTCTTCCTGTGATTTATAACGTCGTTAAAATGTTTTACACAAAGAAAATCTCACACACTTCTAATAACTTTTTTCCCTCAAAATACATTATTTGTAGTTTTTAATAATATTCAGAGAACTTTTAAAATGTCTCTTCTTTTAAAAGTTAAATGATGTTTTTTAGATTAAGTTCACGTAACATCGTAAGGACGTTGATCTCAGAACGTTGTGAGAACGTTTACCAAACATTGATATAAACATTGTGTTAAAAATGTTTTGTCCGAACGTTTCTTTAACTGTTAAAAGAACATTAGTGAAAGTTACGAGAAGGTTCTGGGATCTTACTCTTTGTATTTTGCAATATAAATGAAAACCGTAACGCTCTTTAATTAAGATGTTCTGTATTGACTTGAGAAGCCTTGTTTTCTGAGGAATTTGTCAAAAGGAAGTGAGTTTAATCTTAAAACGAGTCCAAACATCTCATTCACGTCCTCTATCAGTGCTCTTATGAACAACCAATCAATAACTAGTCTAATAACTAGTCTAATAACTAGTCTCACAGGATAACTCTAAGTTGTTTTATTCATCAAATATAACCGCTCACAGAATCACTAAAACAAATCGACTCATTAGTCTTTTTTTAACATTTTCTTTTTTGGATTAGACTGCAAAGTTTTTACTGTATTGTTTTGATTCACTAATAAGACTCAGGAAATGAAGAACCGTCTTTTTAGGCTTTTTATGATCTTCTGCTGCTGATCTCCCTTCACTTTTGTAGTCTGTAGGTGTCTGTGAGTCCAGGGTTTGGTCTTTCGATTAACATTGATCTGCACCGACACGATCGGATGACAAAACCTGAACCCATGAAGTCAAAATGTTCTGAATGTTTTTTCTCGGGTATTGAAGGATCGTTCTAGTTGAGCATTTTACAAATGATATTACTTTTAAGTATTCTGAAACGGGTAACAGCATTTAAAGATGCTGTATGTACGCTTATGACTCAAAATAACAGTTTTTTAAGAAACAAGCTAAGTTAACATACTTAAAACAATGCTACATTGAGTTATTAAAGTGTTTGGGTTCGAGTCTCCCGCCGCTGTCATTCACCCGGGTTGCCAGTTGGCTTAAAACACACACTATTTCATTTTATTCGTTGTCATATGCACTCATTTGACCTGCAATAATAGTTCAACAAGGTCAATCCTACATACACAACATCTAAAACATTAGGATGAACGTCCAACTTCAACGTTTCAGGAAACGGCGTTCCATGTACGATGCATAAATAATGTTTTGAGAACACTTTAAACAGGCATTTCATTAATGTTCCTTAATAAACCGCAATGTTTTTAAAAGCGTTATTTAAAATGCCCAGGTTGCCTTTTTTAGAAATGTTGACTTAAATGCTTAATGTTTCGATTTCTCTTTCATTATATGAACATTAAGGAAACTTTTCTGAAAAAAAGTAGTGATATTAAAAAAATGTTTTGAGGAAAACATGAACGATAGCGTTTCTGTTCTAACGTTTTGAGATACTTGGAGTATTCTGAACCGAGTAGAAACAAAAACACTGCATGAATGATACAATACCAACAACTTTTAAAACCTTTTTTAAAACATTTACATTTAAAACAGATGTTCTATTAACGTTACGTTCTCAGAACGTTCTCTTTTAACTGATCTGACGCCGTTGTCTTCTGTAGAGCGACTTTACAGTTGCTTCACAATTGATACTTCATTGAATAGATTTATTTTTTTAAATGTAACGTTATTTCAGAGCTCTCTCTGAAATGCCGGAATATTAAAAGGCGCTCAAAAGCAAACAGGCTCACCTGTATACTAACGAGTCGTCGTAAGTGCCGTTGTACTGGACCTGGAACATACGAATCCCTGGAATATTCCTCTGAAAGTTGAACTTGACCAGAGCCGTGGACGAGGTGATCTCGGAGATCAGGACTCTCTTCTCCTGTCCACCCTTGTTGCCCATCGAGGAGCCCCCGTCTCCACCCGTCTTGGCGGAAGTGGCGATGTCGGACGACCCCGGATCCGGCTCCTGGACCATGCTGGTGTCGTTGGTGAAATGGGGAAGCTTGGTGATGAGCAGGTCTACGGTCTGCTGGGCTTCTCCGGACGGGTTGGAAGCGACACAAGTGAACGACCCAGAGTCCTTGACCGTGCTGATCAGGATGTCCAGGGTCCCGTCCGAGTGGAGGACGGTGCGGCTGGAGTTGAACACCAGCTTCCCGTCCGGAGCGATCCAGTGGATGACGGGGTCCGGGTCGCCTCGAGCTTTGCAGCGCAGGGACACCTGCTGTCCCTCGAGGGCCCGGGTCTCCTGAGAGTGTCTGGTGATGAGCGGCGGCTCGCAGAGGAACTCCTCCTCGGATACGGTCCAGAAGTAGCGTCCGGCGAGGTGCTGCGGAGCCGCGCAGGTCTCCAGGTCGTCCTCGCGCCGCAGCCGCCGAAGCCAGAGCAGCTCGCAGTTACAGTGCAGCGGGTTTCCACCGAAGCTCAGCGCGAAAGACGACGGACCCAGGACGCCGGACGTGGCTAAAACCCCGGCGCGCTGGAACACAGGATCCGGCGGGAGCTTGTGGAGCTTATTGGACGTGACATCCAGGCGCTTGAGCTTCTGGAGGCCGGAGAAGGTTCCTTCGGGGATGTAGTTGATCATGTTGTGGTCGAGGTTCAAGGTGTGCAGGTTGCTCATGAGCTGGATGGCGATCCACGGCACGCTCTCCAGGTTGTTGTAGGACAAATCCAGCTCCTCGAGCGCCAGGAGGTCGTTGAACGCTCCGATGTGGATGTGCGTGAGCTGGTTGTTGTTGAGAATGAGGTGGTGCAGCTTGGACATGCCGCTGAACGTGTCGTTGGTTATGTGGGTCAGGCGGTTGCTGTCCAGGTGAAGGGCGCGGAGGTTCTCCAGGTCGTTGAACGCGTGAGGCGTGACCGATCCTATCGTGTTCCTGGAGAGCGTCAGGTCCACCAGTTTGGTCATGTTGGCGAAATCCTTCCGCTTGATGCCCGTGATGAAGTTGTCGCCCAGTCGGAGCTCCACGGTGCGTCTGTCGATGTTCGGGGGGACAAACAGCAGCCCCTTTTTATCACACAGGGTTGCCAGATTGGGGGACAAAACCTGGCAAATGCAGCGCTTGGGGCATACTTGGATCTTCTGGGCCTTTAACGCCATGACAGCAACCATCAAATAAAGCAGTAGCATCTCCATCTGGACTCCGGGAGACGGTTAAACAACCTGCGGAGAAAGCAAACAGAGAGATCAGTAGCAGAAGAGAAAAGTACTTTCGTTTGATCGAGAGGGAAGGTTTCACACACTTTTATTCGTGTACATTCACATTATCAACAAAACGGTGCTTTTATAAAAGACACGTTTTCTGCCGTCTCGGGAGGAAGTGCTTCACATCGATGAACCCGAACCGAGCGACTTGACGGTTTATATCTGTAGAAAGCTTTAAATGACTGTAAAGTAAAAAGTAAAAACTCTTCCAGTGAGTCATAAAATATAAAAATAAGGCAAAGCCCAAAACATTTTATAATAGTAGCTGATTTTTATATTCTGTTAAAAAGGATTTGCTGCAACGTCTGCTAAGTGAATTATTTATTGGCCTGTTTTTTACCACGCAGCAAATGCTTAAAAACGACTTTATTGCATTCCAGATGCTTTAAAAGATCTTTTTACTGTAAAAGGGGGTAAGACCTTACTGTTTAGGAGCACAACAGATGACTTCAGAACAAACAAGGGCTAAAAGCTGATTAATCACATCCAAGATAAAAAAATAACTGCGTATATTTATTATGCATTTGCAAATACCCGTATATATCTAATATTATGTCAATAAAAGGGTTTATTTTGGTTGCGATGAATCGTTTGACAGCGTCAGGACAAACAAACCCCATCATCCTGAGCAAACAAGCCCTTCACGAGCGTCACGTCGCCGAGGAGCTTTCTGGGGACCTTTCTTAAAGCTCACTCACGCTCCACTGACGCGCTGTTTTTGATATGATAATGACGATCCTTTCATCTTTGTGTTCGGCGAGATGAAAGACTCCTCTGGCCGTCCAGATACTCATCAGAATTAGTCTGACGTCTCCAAAGACCGAGCGGAGACAAAGAGCATCAACACAGATGCCACATCAGGAGAGACGCCCGGTTCCCTCGCATCGATCCGCTCGGCTCTTCAGGGCCGCTCGCGTTACGTTTTACTCGTGCGGGATGAGAAACGTATTCTCCGAATGACTCTTAAGTCCTTGACCAGATATAACATTTCATCCCAGCTACGCTTTTCATCAGAGTGCGTCTTTGCAAAGAGCATGAAAGTTTAATCGAGGATGTTTAATCGTGAGAGAAATCCGAGCATTGGCTGGTGGTTGCTGCGTTTCACCCAAATATCAGCAGATCGCTTCTTCTGGCTTCTGTCGTTTGTAACCTTGGAGATCTTCTGAACGTGACGGAGATAAGGCTTTCAAAGCAGCGCGCTGAGAACGCTTGCTGTGTGTGACACTAGAGACAGACCTGCAGGTAGAAACAGCCAATAAGAGTCACAGTACGGAGGAGCAACGAGAACGGGAGCCCGCTAAACTAAAGACGCATGAAATGAACGACAGGAACACGCGTGCCCATTCATCTCTGTCACGTATAAAGGCCACGGCTTTAAATAATGACATGCTGCCGCTGAGAAAACGTGACCGTGTTCGCTAAAACGTTCTAAAAGCGTTTTCATACCGTTATAAAAAATGCTGTTTCTTAGTGTACTCGGAAGGGGGCTTTTTTAATTGTATCAGTGTTTCAGGGTTGAATCGTAACATTGTATCATTTCGCAGACATTGTGTGAATGTTACTTTCGAATATCTGTAAAAAGATACATTTAACCGTTAGATAAACGTCCAACTAAAACAATTTGCTTCATATATGACATAAAAATAAGGTTTTTTTGTGCTAACAATAAACCCCCAACTACAAAAATATGTTCTAAGATGGTATCGCTAACATTATAAAATGTCATTTCTGGATGTTTTCTTAGTATTCCGCTAACGTTCTCTGAATGTTCTGAAACAATTAGTAACAAAAAATGAGTAAAATATCATTAGATGAACGTCAGACAGATCCCACGAACGACGTCAAAATAACGTTTCTGTGCTAACGTCTGAGAGCATTACATAACGTCCCAGAGAACAAAAGAGTGTTTTCAAAGTGTTATTTTCTAAAAAAAAAGTCATTTTTTGTAATCCAAACAGAATGTTACTCATTTTCCGGTGATTCTGAAAGTAACGTTTAAACGCCGCCGTTGACGGACATCCAACTAAATAAAGATTTTGAGGAACGTTTCGCAGACACCAAAGGCCCGATTACTTAGAAACAACGTTACTGCAACATTGTCAGAACGTTCCCTGCGCGCCGCTCGAATCGAACGCATTGAGCGCATTCGTACAGAACTCCCGGGTCAAGGACGAATCAGCCGTCTTGTTGGCCGGTGATGTCACTCTCTGCATATCAAATGACCTTCCCATCAGCCCCTTTATTGAGTCTCTGGTGTTGTTTGCCAACCAGCTGGCTGCTTTCGTTGGCAAAGCGTGTGTATTTTCAGCGGGTCGCTCCGCAGGCGCTGCTTCGCCTCCCAAACGCCGCTGTGGATGTGCTGCCGGGCGCCTCGCGCTGAGCTTTGCGTGCCGTTTTTCCGGTCAGCTCTCACCGAACCACAAGAGAAGCAGCGTGATGTTTCCACACGCCTTCAAACCAAAGCTGATCCCTCCAGCTCCGCTTCACACACTCCCCGATGACTAATATTTGTTTACACCAACATATTTCCCACCAATATTTCATTTAAATAATTCAGATTTCTGTGTGTACTTACATACGCATAATAAATATACAGAGTACACATATAATGTAAACAAAAACTGGGATTAATCGTTTGACGGCGCCACCACAAATATATTCTGGGAATGTTTTGCTATTAATGTGTGGAACCTTTCGTTCTGAATCTTTTTAAACGGTCCAGAATGTACGTTAAAGGAACACTGTATCATTTTGCAAACATTCTTTTGGATTTTCCCTAAACGTTCATTTCAAAGCTTTAAACTAAAACGCTTCAGGAGTTATCATTACAGTCAGCAAACAGTAAAGATAACTACACCGCTAAAAAAATGTCTTAAGAATGTATCGTTCTAAAATGTTATTTCTGAATGCTCAAGATTTTAAAACGTTTGCAAATGTTTTTTTTTTAACGGAACACATGTATCTTTTTGCCAACATTATGGGAACGTTACTTTTTTGAACAAGTGCAACATTTAAAAAACATTAGACGAACATCCAACTCAAATAAATACATAACGTTCCTTGTATAAACAACGTTTCTGTCGTAATGTTTTATAATCGTTCCGCTAACTAGAACATGTTCCTTTTTGAAGTATCTCTTCATGGTTCTAATGTTAAGGGAACTGGCAAACATTACGGGAATATTTTTGAATGTTCACGAACTTCTTAAAACCAGCAGAAACATTTGTTTCAGAAATAAAATAAATATATGTTTCTGTGCTAACACTTTAAGTACGTTATGTAACAAATGTTCTATTAACACATTTTATGAACATTAGTTTGAAGCGTTCCAGATCTTTATTGTAAGAAGGTTTTTTGAACTGTTCAAGATCAGCTAACGGGAACAATTCTCACTATACTACTATACTTTACTAACTATACTTTATTCTCACTATACTTTACTAACATGTTTGAAAAAGTTATATAAATGATACGACAACGCATTCTTTAAGTGATGTTTAAGGAATGTTCTTCTAACGTTAGAACTAAACGTGATTATCTTCTCAATGCTGAGATTACTCAGGGATCAGCAAACTCGATGAATGCTCTAAGAAATGTTTTATAGTCTTATATCCCAAGAAAACTGGACTTTTTAACATTATATTAGTATTATAGTAATATTCCATTAAAAATTCTGTTTTGGGTGAAAATAAACTTTAAAATACTGGGATCAAAAGTTTACACCCCCCTTTCAGAAAGTGTAAAATGTTAGTTATTTTACTCCAGAAGGGAAAAATAAAACAAAAAAGCCATGCATTAAGAGCTGGGGCGTGAAAACTTTTGAATCTGACGATCAGGGTAAATTGAACTTATTTAGTCTCCTGGGAAACACGGATATATCTTCCGAAGCACAGTACAAAATGGAATAAATATAATATTTAAAGTACTATGTACACATCTTCATTCTCATCTAAAGTTTTCACACCCCGGCGTTTCATGCATGCTTTCTTCTTCTGGAGCGTCTTAAAGAATCACGGGGCTGTGAACAAGGTCATTTTTTTTATAAATTCGACTCTTATTTTCTCTTCATGTCAAACATGTACTAAATAAACATCAGCCTGCAGTTGATACGAGGAGGTGGTGTGATGTGAGATCAGATCAGTTATCAGACTAGAACAGATGTTTTCTGCTGAGGACCGAGAGCTGAGTGTGTTCTCTTCTCTCTTTACACTGACTGCCAGCGGACCGTCTGGACTGATAGATACACATAAATGATTTAAGTGCACACACACACACACACACACACACTCACACACACACACACACACACACACTCACACACACACACACACACACACACACACACACACACACACACACACACACTCACACACACACACACACACACACACACACACACACACACACACACACACACACACACACACACACACACACACACACACACACACACTCACACACACACACTCACACACACACACACACACACACTCACACACACACACTCAGACACACACACACACACACACACACACACACACACACTCAGACACACACACACACACACACTCACACACACACTCAGACACACACACACACACACACACACACACACACACACACACTCATACACACACACACTCTCACACACACACACACACACACTCATACACACACACACTCACACACACACACACACACACACACACACACACTCAGACACACACACTCAGACACACACACACACACACACACACACTTTATACTGTATGTGTTACTTTGGTCTTCACAGGCAGATATTTGTTCTTGTTTTAATTAAACTGTTTATTACTGTAACACTGCTTTGACTCAAACTGAACTGTAGAAATCATCACATGAATAACTGACCTAAACATTATCTCCATTTTTGCGATTTCTCAGTCTCTCTAGTAAACGTATCTTGATTTAAAGACGTTTTAGACGTTTACTGGAAAGCGAAAAATGGCTTCAGACTTTCTGTTCAGGCTTTAATCTGAAGTTCAGAGCAAACGGTGATTCATTTCTGGGTGAACTCTGCATTCAAAGGAACTGAACTTTAATAAACTACAGAACAGTCAAATGTTTTTCGTAACCTTCCACCGAGTCCTGAAGACATCGTCCGAACGGCCAGTTCTTTTAAAAGTATCTGATGATTAAAGGAACTCTTTTTGACGGTAAGACGTTACATTTAAAGCAGTTTATATGAAAAGACCATTACTTATTATTACATGTGAATTTTTTGTAAAATGTCTATACGAAAATTGCATTTCGTATATATAAAAATAAATAATATATATATATATATATATATATATATATATATATATATATATATATATATATATAATAAAAAAATTATGTTTTATGTTTTTTTGGTAACATACAGACAACATCCCGAGAACATTTCCTTTTTCTTCGTGCATAAAATATTAATAACGTTACAAGAAGGTTCCGTGAACACTACCCTATTTACATAAGCTTTAAGAAGCAGCTCTGTCTCTCGGAGGAGTCCTGGACGCCTGGAAACAGAGGGGTATATTTAGGCACATTCGTGAAAACATTTTCAAAAATTGATGCTTTGCTTTTTACCGGCCGTGCATCGGATCAAAGGCTGTCTGAACGCGTCTCTACCGGCCCGAAACGACGCTGACGCGCTGAAGGGTTCGCTTCAAATCCCCGGAGCTCAAAAATCAACCAATTACCGCCTAAAGAGCCCGACTTCACGCGCGCGCGCGCCCACGACGCTCCCGAACGCTTCTTACTGAAGCGACCCTTTTCTGAAAAACGCAACGTGTCCGAAGGCCGGTCCTCCGCTCGGATCCGCGGCCGTCCGTTCCCGGTGGAGCGCGAGCCCGCGGACGCCTCGCGCGCCACGCGACGCCACGCCACGCGACGCGACGCGCACCCTCCACGCGCGGCAGGTGAAGGCGGTTTGTGACCTTGCAGATGTTCGTTAAACGCCTCGTTCTCTCTCGCACCTGTCCTCGGGGGTCCGCTCGGTAAACCGGAGGCGCCCGCGGACGCGTTCCGGAGGAGCGTCGGAGGATCGTCGCATCGTTTACCTGTAGAAGATATCCGCTTCGCTTCGAAGGGGCAAAGCGCGCCGTGTTTCCACCCAGATCACCGCATTTTCAGCAGCTCCTTCCTTCTGATGACCCAGATAGATCAGCGGGCGTCGGATGCTCCCTCATCAGGACCGACGCGCTTCCAGATGCCCATGACCGACGCGCGCGCGAGCGGGGGATTAAACGCCGTCCTGTAACGTATGAGACGTTCATTAGGAGCCTCCTTTAATGAAAGCGCAGACAGAAGCTCCGGCCGGGATCGCCTCTCCGCATTACGCCTGCATGCACCCAAATTACCAATCCTAGTACGGCCTGGGCTGAGCTCATGAATATTAAGTGGGCGGCGCCACGGCCTTCCAATCGAACGGCGCGTTCTGGAATATTAATCAAGCGCGCTGACGTCGAGACGTTTCCCTCCTATAGCGATGGATTGTTCGAAGACTTTTCGTTCTTTATTTCTTCATATCATTTATTTTTTGTAGCAGTAGCCAACAAAACACTGCACGGGACACAATTATACATTTCTCTTTTATGCCAAAAATCGGTAGTATATTAAGTGAAGATCATGTTCCATGAAGATATTTTGTTATATTTCCTGTCGTAAATATTTATTATTATTATTATTATTATTATTATTATTATTATTATTATTATTATTATTATTATTATTATTATATGCATTGGACTTCATTTGAAAAACATTAAAGGTGAATTTATCAGTTTTTACAGATTCCAGATACATTTCTGAATATCGTCCTCTCCTAAAACACATCGAGGGAAAGATGATTTATTCCGTTTCTTTTATCAAAATAATGAATCCTTGGGGCTGGTTTTCTGATCCCGGGTCACATATCTCCTGGTTTAAAGAATGAAAACTTGACAAATCAGTAAGGAAGTGTCTTACAAAACACTAAAAGCCTGTTTAGGAAAGATTCAAACTTAATATTTCCTGTGATATCGATGAATATTGTGGTGTAGGAAAAGAAAGTATTTACATTTTGGAAGGATTTGTAATTCTACGTCAGCAGATAAATGAAGTGTATAATAGAAAAGTGTGCAATTAATGTGTGTTTTTAATACAGAAAAAAGAAGCGTATTATAGATTTTTTTCTATAAGGAAAATATTATATACATAGGATGAAGTGGGTTCAGTATAGATCAAAATGTTTCATTACATTTACATTTACATTTACATTTAGTCATTTTGCAGACGCTTTTATCCAAAGCGACTTACAATTGAGAGTACAACAGCGATTCATTTTTTTAGAGAGACAAACAGACAGTGTAAGTGCTTATAACACCCAGTCACAGGGAGTGTTCAAATTAGTACATGCCAGAAGGGAAGGAATAAACAAGGGGGATAAGAAGAGAGACAGAGACAGTGAGAGTGAGAGTATTTTTTTTTTTTTTTTTTTTTTTTTTTTTTTGATGAGGATGAGAAGTCAGGTATTGCTGAAAGATGTGAGTTTTCAGCAGTTTCTTAAAGATTGACAGAGATCCAGCATTCCGGATATGTACGGGAAGATCGCTCCACCAGCCAGGAACAGAGAAATCGAGAAAGTTCTGGAGAGTGATTTCGAGCCTCTTTGAGATGGTACCATGAGGCGTCGCTTCGCTAGCAGATCTCAGACTTCTAGAGGGTGTGTAGATTTGTAATAGTGAGTGGAAGTAGACCGTGCCGAGTCTGTGGTTGTTCTATATGCAAGCATCAGTGCCTTGAACTTGATGCGAGCTGCAATCGGTAGCCAATGTAAGGAGATAAAGAGAGGTGTAACATGGGTTCTCTTGGGCTCATTGAATACCAGCCGTGCCGCTGCATTCTGAATCATTTGTAGAGGTTTTATTGTGTTCGATGGAAGTCCAGCCAGAAGAGCATTGCAGTAGTCCAGTCTAGAAATGACAAGGGCCTGGACAAGTAGCTGTGCAGCTTTCTCTGTTAGAAAGGGCCTGATCTTTCTGATGTTGTGTAGTGCAAACCTGCAGGATCGAGCAGTCTTTGCAATGTGATCTTTGAAGGTAAGTTGGTCATCGAGGATTACACCAAGATTTCTGACTGAGGATGATGGGGTAATTGACGAAGAACCTAGCTGGATGGTGAAGTCATGCTGTGTAGTTGGAGTGGCAGGGAATACAAGCAGCTCAGTCTTTGTCAGGTTGAGCTGTAGATGGTACTCTTGCATCCATGTCGAGATGTCCGCCAGGCAACCCGAGATCCGAGTAGCTACCGTTGGATCGTCTGGATGAAATTATAACAAATAATAATTTAATTATAAATTATGCAACAAATAAAACAAAAAAATGCTATTCGTAAGTTATTGTATATTTTTTTGTGTGCTAGTGGTAGTATATAAATATATTCTTTTTACTGTTTTGCTGCTATGCATTTGACTGTATAAATCCTAACATTATTACGCTGTTATATAATATTAATTTAAATTGTTGACGTAATGTTGTCGTCTAATGGGAAAGCGCGCCTCTAGAATATTAACGAGGCCGATGACGTCGAGCGCTTGTCCTCCAATGGGAGCGCGGGTCTCATGAATATGAAGCAGCACGCCCTCGCCGTAGTAGGGTTCGTAAACTCGCCAGCGGTTCGTCGAGAAAACGCCTTTGTGGAGACGAGAGCGACCTGCGAGGAATTCGGATCGGATCTCAGTCCGATGCTCTGAGAAACAAACACTCACGAAGGATCCGAGCAAAGAAGCGGCTCTGCAGAAGATGATGAAGAGGATGAAGATGGTGTGGGCTTTGTTTGGATTGAAAACGGTTTGAGTTCTGTGTATAAACGGAGATCGGGTTCGCTGTTTTGAGTCACGAACTGAAGCAATAGTTTAGTTGATTTTCAGCAGTTCAGATAAAGAACACACACATTAAGACACAATGAACCCTAACCTGAATAACTCAAGCGCTCGCAAACGTTCTAAGAATGTTGCGCTAATGTTTGCATTGTGTTATTTACAAAAAAATAACGGTTTAATAACACTATTGTAGACCAGATCACTCTTGTGTATCATATATTGTGTATATATACACACACACACACACACACAATATAAATCATAAAGTCATTTTACTTTGACAGTAAATGTAGATATTTCTAAATATACTATGTAAGAGAATAATGTTTTGCAGTGTAGTAGATTCTGAAGGAGTAAGGACACCGAAAGACACATTTCCTGTCTGTTTATTGCAGGAGTCCCGCTCTTCTGAGAGAATCTTCTTGGCTCTTGTTCTTGAGGAACCGCTCATAAGTGAAGGACTCTGTCTGCTGACCGCTCCGGCTCTTCATCTGCAGGAACAGCGTCCGGTCATCATGAAGAGGATCAGCCACACTCTGCTTCCAGAGACGCTCCGAGACGCCCAGCAGCCCTCTGACCTGAGCTGAGATCAGCTGACACACACCAGACATGTGTGAGAGTGAGAGAGAGTGAGTGTGTGTGAGTGTGTGTGTGTGTGTGTGTGTGAGAGAGAGAGAGTGAGAGAGTGTGTGTGTGTGAGAGTGTGTGTGA
>NC_056718.1:26060160-26062660 GCF_018831695.1 Puntigrus tetrazona
TCAAGGTTTGATCAGTTTATTCTTTTTATTCAGTTAAAGTGATTGCTGGATGTCTTTCTATATGTGTATACACACACACATTGTGTGTCTGTGTGTGTGTGTGTCTCTGTGTGTGTGTGTCTCTGTGTGTGTGTCTCTGTGTGTGTGTGTGTCTCTGTGTGTGTGTCTCTGTGTGTGTGTGTGTGTGTGTGTGTGTGTGTGTCTCTGTGTGTGAGTGTGTGTGTGTGGCTCCCTCCGGAGTCTGGTATGAATGTAAAAAAAATTGAGTGTGTTTCTAGCGCACAAAAATGGCCAGTTTATAGTATTTTGAGTAAAAATATTTTGAGTGAAAAATAATGCTTTATGCCTGAAGTAGACATATATAAGTCATGTTTTTATAAAAAAAATAACTAATTATACATAAAAACCTGTTTCTCAGGTTCAAGGTTGGCAGGTCTGTTAGGATCTAGGATCTCATTCAGAATAATCAGAAAATGAATACAGTTTCATGACTGAAGTGAAAGCATGCTATAAAATCAAAGCCAGGTTATGTTCCAGATTTAAAGTTGACGTCACAAAAAAATGATTGGAGACCAAAAGATTTTTCTAAAACACAAGCCACAGAATCTCGTGTGTGTTTTAGCATCTAGAAACCGTGCCTTATCCCCCGAGTCACATAGATTTAGACACGGACGTCTGTAAATATAAACGAGATTCACTTTTATTCAGAGTATATTTCAGATGAAATGAACGGAGAAACCAAACAAAACATTCACAAACCAAGACATAAGAACCACTTTCACCGCTTCTTCTTTTATATTCCACTGTGAGAAATATTTAAACCGTAAAACATTTATACATCATGGTCGTATTCGTCGTACTGTTAATATATCATACTAAATAAAACAAAAAAAGGTAATTGATGTTAGCGTAGTAATAAACACGTTTCCTCTCTAAGTATTGTTTTATGTAATCTTATATATAGCGCGAGGTTTTAATATTTTAATACGAGAATTTTTTTTTATTAAATGGTAAAATGTTTACACATCTTCGTTGTATTTGTTGTATTACAAACAAATATGTACTGGATTAAATATCAAAATTAAATATACTGCACTAATTTTAATTTAGACATTTTTTTAAAAATGATTTTATTTTTAAAAGATTTTTAAAATAAATAAAAGGAAGCGCTCCATTATAATTTTTGCATTGACGTTATCTCTACATCTCGATCTAATTTCATTAAAATTACTTTAATGTGAGAATTATTTCTTAAGATAATAACAAGTTAAATTCAAGCAGTGTGTAAGAAAACACAGCGCTAGCATAAAAAGCAGACCGACTCAGCGGGTTAGAGAGTGTGTATTAAGAGCTCAGACTCAAACCACAACATCACACTTATTATTATTATTATTATTATTATGATTATGAAACGGACTGGACGCAGTGCGGGTGATTCTGTGACGTCTGTCTCTTCTCAGGGATCCTGGCCTGGGTCACAGTCAACTTCCTGACGGGTGAGTTTACTAAATAATGCTGAATTCGAGAAAAACATTATTAGTGATCATGTTAATAACTCGCTGTTGATTTCTATCAGCCTGAGCTGAATATTTGATGAAACCACGCTCCTGTTTTTGTCCTTCGGAGGTGTTGACGAGCTCTTGAATGCTTTCAGGTCGGCTCCACAGAAACACTCAGAAGACGGTGGGGATCCTGGACCTGGGAGGAGGATCCACGCAGATCACCTTCCTGCCCAGATCACGGGTCAGTGTGTGAATGAACCGCTGATGATGAGGCTGCGCTTAAATACTGTCAGAAATATTAGTCCAGTGTAGAACAGATGTTTTCTGTGTGAATGTGTGTTAAAGAGACGTTTATTTTGGTGTGTTTTCAGCATTATTTCTTCAGTCTTCAGCGTCACGTGATCCTCAGAAATCAGAAGAATACACTGATTTACTGCTCGAGGAACATCTGATTATTATCAGTGAAGAAAACAGTTATTTTCTGGAAACTGATCTACTGTGACACTGAAGACTGAAGTAATGATGCTGTCATTTTTAAATACAGCGCTTTTAACAGTGCAGATGGTGAACATTATCAAGCATGAGAATAGACTGATGTGTATTACGCTCTGTGTCGTCAAATCAGTGATGATGCAGCCTTTTTGAGCAGAAGACACTTATTCTGCAAATACTCAAACTCAAAGTTCGCCCAGGTGTTGTATGATTATATTTGTTACTGGAGGCTGGTGTTTTTGGCCGCCTAACGACCGCTCAGAGCACCTTAGCGACCGCTCCGATGTGTGGAAAGTGACTGCAGCGGTGTGTTGTGTTTGACAGAGAGCAGCGGAGAGCACTCCGGCGGAGTTCATGGTGACCTTTGACCTGTTCAGGAGCACGTATGAGCTCTACACACACAGGTGAGAAAGAGGAGGAAGAGGAGAAGGAAGAGGAGGAGGGGAGGAGAAGGAAGAGGAGGAGCTGGAGGGGAAGGATGAGGAGGGGGAGGAAGAGGAGGAGAA